>NC_142111.1:2940344-3091379 GCF_056152115.1 Neolamprologus brichardi
CACAGAGAACATCCATTCACACACTACGCATGATCCACCCCCCCAAAGAAAAATAATTCAATTGATATTCATGAAGTTAAAAAGGAATGGATTAGTTTTGTTGTTGTTTTTTAAATCCAAAAGCAAAACATTTAAGTCCCTACATTTGATTCAAATTCAAATCTCTCGCTCTGTCTTCATGCTTAGCTTATTTTTTTTAGTTCCTGAAGGTGGTGAGATGAGCACACGACATTAATAGCATTACAAATACATCACACTGGATAGAAACTAGGTAAGTATATTCAGATTATTTTTCTTTTAGCCCTAGGATGTCTCAAGAGGTCATAACAGCAATATTCACTCTGGGACATGATGCAAGAAATTGTGCTACTGCAAAAAAACCAAAATCACATCACAACATTTTACCTTTTTTTTCCTCCTAAAGCCGGTTCAGATTCGAAGTTTGAATTACTCGTCATGCAGTTTATAAAAAGTGACTCTTGAGTGTTTGCTTTTTTTCCCCCCCTGCACTTAATTGGATCATTTTTCTTTTTCAGACAAAGTTTAAAAGAAAACACATTTTTAGGTGAAGGTCTGGATGAAAACGTGAGCAAAGCAGACAGATCTTTTTCTTGTTCTCTTTTGGAAAAACGCTTCAAAGGAACACCATACAAACGGAATTTCAGGAGTGAGTAGAAAAAAGTCTTCCAACTGTGAAGTAGATATGTTTATGGTGAAGAGCAGAGACATCGCACGCCTTCGCTCCATCTAGTCTGAGATGAAGGAAAGCTGTAGATCATCTCACATAATGCGCAAGTGTTCAGTATGTACAGCAGCATAGCACACCTGTTACACAGCTATACCTCAACACCATATCACAATGCTGAGTCGAATGGGAAACAAAGAGAGCTACCTTACAAAAAAATAGAAAAAATAGATTGTGTAGTCTTTTTTTTTTCTTCTTTTTTTTAAAGATTCAAATAAATAATAAAATTCTCAAAGAAAAATTAAACTACTTGTTTTAGATTCAAACGCACGGCGACGCACACGGACACATTCACACTTTCATATTTTTGTTACGAGTAAAACACTGAAACCACGGCTCAGTCAGTCTTTTTATCTTGTAAGGTGTTAGCTTGAGCTCTGTTTCGGTCAAAAACATGAATCTTTTGTCCCTTGGCTTCTTAAAAAAACCTTCTTATCAGTGTTGAGGAGATCACGAGGAGTTCTGCCCGACTCCTGCTGACTTTTTTATCTTTTTATGTTATTTTAATTCATTTTTTTTGCTGCAAGTATTGCTTTAAGGAATATATTTTGGTCTTCTTGTCAGATCGATTTAGTGGTGAAATCTCTAATGTAGTGTTTTTTTTTTCATTTTTCTACACTTGCATTTTGAACGTGTCCTTGAATTCCAAGTGTTAAAACAGGACATTCGACCAATCATGAGGAATGTGTGCGTTCCACAAAGACGTCCTCGGAAGTCCTCCGGCGCGTGTGTGTCTGCGCTCTTCCTTTCCCACAATGTTTAAAACAGGAGACGTGTTAGTACTTTGTTATCGCTTTGTTTTTTTTCCCATGCATGAACATCTACGTGGTTGGATGAGAGGTATAAAAGTGTGTGCCGCTGAGCCCTGACATGCTCAGACGCAGATTTCTATGGGTGTCGGCACTAGCATGCGGCCGCCAGGTGAGCCGTTTTCTCGGGGCATTCGATCGTAGCTGTTGGTGGATGACACGGAGCTGTTGGTGGAGACGGACACGAAATGGTGGCCCCCGCCGGGTTCCATCATCCCTCCTTTGGCCCCGCTGCCTCCGCTCCCCCTCTTCACCGCCATTGGCAACATGGGAGAGAGGGGCGACACTGGGGAGCGAGGTGACAGAGTCTGCTGCTTCATCCTCTCCACGAGAAGCTCCTCGTCTTCTTCCCCGGACGATGATGACGAGATTGTGCCGTCCACCTCCCCTCGGACTCCTCCTCCCCCTCCGCCTCCTCCACCGCCGCCGCCTCCGCCACTAACTCTTTCGCCGCCACCTCCAGCAACCGTGTTGCCGTTGTTGTTATCGTTCTCCGCGTCTAACATCCAGGAGTGGCTGAAGTACCCGAACACTTCTTTGACGGAGCAGCGGCGGTCCTGCTCCACCGATAGCAGGCGGCGGAACATGCGAAGGGCCTGCTCGGTGAAGCGCCTCCACTGCGACGGCACCGTGTTCGTCCTCCTCCTCTGCCAACGGATGAACTCCTGGTAGAAAGAGTCAGAGGGCAGAGCCTTCTCCCAAGGGAAGTTACCGGTCAGCATGCAGAACAGCAGCACACCGAAGGCCCAGACGTCAGTGCTGTAGTCCACGCAGAAGCCCTCGTGGCGGGACACATCGCAGAGCTCCGGAGCTGTGTAGGGGATGGTGCCGCTCACCTGGAGGGGAAACCCAACAGGTTACAGTCACTGGAGGAAACGTGCGAATATAAAAACGTACAAAACTCAAACACTACTCACTCTTTTCACTGGTGAGCCAGCCCGGCGAGTCATTCCGAAGTCAGAGAGCTTGACCTTGCGGCACTCTCGGTCAAAGATGAGGATGTTTTCAGGCTTAATGTCCCGATGGACCAGCTTCTTACAGTGCAGGTAGTCCAGAGCGATGGCTACTTGGTGTACACAGCGCTTTGCTACTGTTTCAGGAAGACCGACCTTGAGGGCCAAAGAAAGGAAAAGCACTATTTTATTCAGAGGATTTTAGGGTGGCTGCTGACAAGTTAGATTTTTGAATTTTTAAAATCACCCTCAATGAGAAAAAGTTTCTGTCCCAAGTCTAAAAGTCTTCATTTGAGTGTGGGGTTTTTTGTACCTCAGGATGAACTGCATTTGTACAAAGCGCAGTTCGCCTGGGTAAAATCTGGCGACTTTTCTGATACCAGTAGAGGTGCTAAATTATTTTTCATGGACTCTACTAGAGTAGCTTTGCATTATTCACAGTTCAAAACAATCCACAACCTCTTCTCCTTTAAAAGGTAGAGAAGAAACTTGGCTTAACGTTTTAAGCCAACTTAAAACTTTGGCTTAAGTTGGCTTAAAGTTTTAAGCTGGCTTAAAGTTTTAAGCCAACTTTCTTATGACTGTGGATCAGTAACCATCTGTATTACTATCGTTATCTGCTTAAAGTTTTAAGTTGGCTTAAAGTTTTAAGACAATTTAAAACTTTAAGCTGGCTTAAAGTTTTAAGTTGGCTTAAAGTTTTAAGACAATTTAAAACTTTAAGCTGGCTTAAAGTTTTAAGCCAACTTAAAACTTTGGCTTAAGTTGGCTTAAAGTTTTAAGCTAACTTTCTTCTGACTGTGGATCAGTAATCATCTGTATTACTATCGTTATCTGCTTAAAGTTTTAAGTTGGCTTAAAGTTTTAAGACAATTTAAAACTTTAAGCTGGCTTAAAGTTTTAAGCCAACTTTCTTCTGACTGTGGATCAGTAATCATCTGTATTACTATCGTTATCTGTGAATCAGCACCTGTGGAGGAATTATATCGAAGAGGTCTCCCGCCACGGCGTACTCCTGTGCAAACACGTAGTACTCGTCGGTCTCGAAGGCGATGCCAAACATGTTGATGATGAAGGGGCACGGAGACAGGTACAGGGAGATGCTGTACTCCCGTAGAAATGACTTCAGCTTGGTTGTCTTCTTCTTCAGGAACTTCAGTGCCATTTTTGTACCTTTTGAGAAAAATACAGATGTTTTTTTACAGATGCACGTTTTTGTATCACGACTTTACTGAGGTATTATTTTAAATTACTCACTTATTTAGATTGTGTTGAGGCTTAAAGTTAAACCCCTGTGTTGATTGGAGTGAACTGAAACTCTTTGAATTCAATTCAGCGTTATTTATGTCACTAAATCACAGCAACAGCGGCCTTAAGACGCTTTATATTGTTAGTTAAAGACAGAGAAAACCCCCGAAATCAGATGACCCCCTTCAAGCAAGCAATTGGTGACAGTGGGAAGGAAAAACTCCCTTTTAACAGGAAGAAACCTCCAGCAGAATTAGGCTCAGGGAGGCGCAGCCATCTGCCGCGACCAGTTGAGGGTGTTGTCGTTTATGTTTGTGGTGGTGGTTACTGATGGAGTATTTTTAATTGACCGTTTTAGAAAATAATCGGCTGTGAGGTGCACCCTATCCACCCTACCTGCTATTTTAATTATTAGTCTGTAACTTTTCACTAAGGAGGTTTCTGTCTGTACATTTATGAATGCAGTTATTTAACCAAGCTTGCAATTTAGCACTCCATCCTCTAATCTAAATATTAACACTTCTGTCTAAACAAAGTGACATCTCATTAGGAGCCAAAAGCGGAATTACACTTAAGGTGCAGAGACCAAAACAAAAAGGTGACAGCGCAATCACTGAAGACGTCATGTACCCTGTGGTGGTCCCTTACCTCTGATCTTGTGAATGACCAGATCCACCTTGCCATAGGTTCCCTTGCCCAGCTCTCTGATCACCTCGTAGTACTTGTTGACCTCTAGTCTCTCCAAATTTTGGGCAGCAATCAGCTGCAGCTCATCCAGGATGTCCATGTTGGCTCGAGAAACCAGCGGAGAGGAGGTCATGGTGCGGACTGCTTCAGGGTGCAAAAAAAACTGACTCGGGTAGGACAGGAGCAGCAATAGCAGCTAACAGCTGGCGTCACTGTACAGAAAGAAGAGAGGAGAAACATTTTGAAAATTGCTTCATCCTTCTACTCTTCCTCATTTCAAGTACAACAAGTTGGCTGTGATAGGACGGGCACACGAAGAGAAAAACACGCTCTCGTCCTCTTGTAGGACCAAAACAGGAAAATGTGATATGTGATGTTTGTGTTGCATTCCAAGGTCGGCAATGCACAGCACGCTGTCGACATCGAAGCTCACAGCGTGCTGCTCTGATCTGCAGTGTGATAGCCGCTGAAAATGCTAATTATCTGCAGTGAAGGCTTAAGTAATTCTAAATGCTACTCGCCAAGGGGGATACCAGAGCTGAGCTGTGAGCTGAGTCACACACACACACACACACACACACACACACACACACAGGCAGCCAATAACAGTCCTTTCTAGCAAATCCAATTCCTGCTGCAGTGTGATTATTCTTAGTGATTGCTTCCCTTTTTTCTCTTCCTGAGCGGCTGGACCTGCCAAGCACTGACCCTCACTGATCCAGGCGAATGTGGAGGAACTATAGGAGCGTGCACACACACACACGCGCACACACACTCGTTACACAACCCGAGGTGCTGGAAAGCAGCCACTCTATATGAGCAGACACTTGGATTGGCTTTATATTTACAGCAGCCTCCTCATCATCAACACACTCGCCTGCCGTTCCATGTACTTCACATATCTCATATTCTCCGCACACATCCACAGATGGATGACATTTCATTGCGCAGTCTGGTTTTAGATGCAGAAAGTAACATTCAGTTGTATGCATCACAACGTTAAGTTGCCAACTATGTGATCAAACACACACACACGCAGCAATGTGCTACTTTAAGTACCCCGTCGCCCCTCCACAGCCCTCTGTGTTCTCTGTGGGAGTGTAATCTCTTTTGCGCGTGAAGCGGACAGGAAGAGAGGCTGACGCCAGCAGGTGAGGAGAGATGAGTCAGTTTGGGTGATAAATGGCAGTACAGAGAGGGTGTACTGTATCTCTCTCTCTCCTCTAAATAAAAGCTCTTGGGTGCATGTGATAAAAACACACATGCACAGGAGGGAGTTGTAAACAGAGGAGACCATTTGTTTCTGCCGGGGATCAGAAGTGCTTACTGTAGCACTGCAGGATTGTGCCTCGTTCTTTTTCTGTGAGTGTGCGTTTGGCTCTGGTACGTTATCACAATAACATTCATAAACGTACAATGTATATTCAGTCAATAATAACTACTTAAAGCTGCAAATTCAACCAAGCTAGCTGTTTTGAGAGAAAACTGGGGCAGTAAATTTGAACTTTTCCAATTTTTTTTCCATTTAGCACCACCATCTTTCTCAAAAAGTGCTAAATAACTGAATAAACATTTTCCAATAACTAACTAATTATTTTACAACAAGAATTACAGTTATGAGTAAATAGTGATATAGTGATTTAAGTGTTGCTAACAGTGTTATCTCTCTGTAGATGAGGAACCCAGATAAGCCACAAATATTGACACTCTGCAATGCTTAGAGCTAATTAGCGCCAGTTAGCAAGCGCTAATGAGTCCTAAAGATGCTAACGGCTACCACAAAGATGGAAAGGGATTGTATTTCTCACATTGTTGTAGTTCTATCCTTTATAATATAAAGTGCCACTGTGTGAATAAAACCAAACTAGATTTAAACATGCAAAAAGACGTGCTGTGGTGGTTTGTACCATCGCGTCACAGCAAGAAGTTTCTGGGTTCAACTCCACGGGGCAGCTTGGACTTTTCTGGAGCTTTTTGGTTCCCCCCCACAGACATGCATGGTGAGTTAATGGGTGAATCTAATCTGTGTTAGCCCTATGATAGACTGGCAATCAATCCCATCTCTCATCCTATGAAACCTGTGAAAGGCTGAAGTCCAACTACAACTGTGGGTAAGTAGAAGAAAATGGATAAAAACTAAAGTTGTGGACGCAGTAAACATGTTGCAAAAAAGGAGGAAACATGCACACTATTTGGCACCAAGTGTATCTTCAAAAAAATGGGAATTACAGTGGCTGTGAAGATATGACCCAGGCTGACAAAAAGGCCCAGTAATCATCTCCTGAACCCACATCTATTAATGCCATTGTACTGGTTCAGTTGTCCAGCACAGTCTGCAGACCTTTAACGACTGGCTAATGAGATTTAACTTATTTCATACCTCTTTACCCACGACTCCCTGGAAAGCAGTATTAATATTGAATTGATTTCTGCCTTAGGTCTGATGATCTTGACTAGATTGAGTCCCTAATCATTTGAAGCATGACCGGATTAACACACTTCCACTGTGCTCGACCAATTAGTTTAATGGAGCCAAACTTCCAGCCTGATTTCATTTGGTGTACACAACCAGGAGAGAGCACGGAGCGAATTTCAGCTTTGAGAATAAACTGGTTTCATAAAATCAAAGTAAAAGGAAATTTTTTGACAAGGTACAGCAGCTTGTGTGGTTAGTTGCAGCAGTGATCTGCAAACTGTTCCCACAGCTCTTATTAGCAGATCTAGAGCTTAAGTTTTTCCCGCTAGTATGTGCAAAAAAAAGTCTGTGATGTAGGTCAAGCTACAGTCTCAAAGTTCAGAAGATTCTGCATCTTTATATATTTAATATTCACATGAAGATGGTGCGTGTGTGTGCTTTCGTTTACCACAAATAAAACTGCATCTGTATTTATATAGAAGCAGTAAGACTCGTGTAGCTCAGTGAGTCATCAGGCCAGGATAAATGTCGGCTCTCCGTGTGGAGGGGAAGTCTGCAGTCCCGCTGCGTGAGTGCATCACATAGGCTCTCCTTTAACAATAGAAACAACTCGATGCAAAAGCAGCTGCGTGTCGCGAGTGCTTTGCATCGCTGGTAGGAACAACTGCAGAGTAGCTGGATGGGTAAAATGAGATGATCATGTTCAAATAATGCTGGGAAACCTTTCAGGATGAGGTGAAGGAGAATGGCAGCCTCTGTCTCACACCACTGTTGTACTTTTTGGTGTTTAGGGGTATAAATACATAAACAGATGTATTAAGTTAGGGGCAACTTAATACCACATACTGTAAGTTTATACAAAGTTATCTAATGTTGAAATAAGCCTTTCACATATTAATTATTTGTTGTAATCATCTTCAACATTCGCTCCACTACACATTATTATACACATTGTTCATTTTCCCCAAAGCATATCATTGATCCATTCATCTCAAAGCAAATTAATCGCCAACAATTGCTATAATTGTTTAATATTTAATAAATTATTCGTCAAGCACACATAAGAACCACGTGCTGAGTCCAGTGTATTATTGTGAAAGGAATATTTCTGGTTCTTTTTATACAATGTGAAGATGCTAACCTGTGTCATGGGAAAGGGTTTATACTAAACCTAAAAAGTCAGTTGACAGATTAATGCTTGTGTTCGTCGTCCTTTCCTGCAGACTGTTCTCTCCAACAGCCTGCAAAATTCAACGTTCTGGGAACAGACACAAAATACAGCATGTTCCTTTCAGCTGACCACATCCCTCCAGCCCTCCCCACTCGCTCAACACTGACCCTCTGTGCCACCAGGTTTAACACTCTGTGGAAACAGAGCAGCGATCAGGGGCCGCAGCTGACTAAATCCCAGACTGCTTATGCAACCAGCGAGCCAAGGCAACGATCACAGCCACGTCCACCCCCACTGATGCAGCCGCGCTGCCCTCCAACAATAACAGTTTCATTTTTTTTTTTGCATTTCAGTGACTGTTTCTATTCTCCTGATAGATGCGCTGCGAAGAAACACGTTCCTGCCTTCCACGTGAGAAACTGCAGCAACAAAAATATTTAGCCTTTAAATGTTCTGGACACGTTTGATTTGTCTTCTATTTATTAAAAATAAAGCTGCTGACTGCTGCACACGCACATAATCAAAGTGACTGTGACTGTGTGTAAATTTGCACTGGCAGGGAGCAGAGGGAGGCCAGCACAGTCAGTGTGTGTGTGTGTGTGTGTGTGTGTATGTGTGTGTGTGTGTGTGTGTGTGGAAAGTGAACAAAAACAGAATGCAGTTGCCAAAATCTCTAGTACCTACTTATATCACAGCTCCTCAGCAGTAGATATTTACACCTTAGTTTGATTTTACAGATTTTATTTAGAACGTTTTAAAGGCCTGAAGTCAAAATCAAGCAAATTTTACTAATAAAAAAAAAAAGTCCACAATAAAATGATTAAATAATAATAATAATTTTAAAAGGGATCAAAAAGAACAGTAAATAATACAAATTGAAATACTAAAAGTAAAAGAGATGCACTTGGAGAAATTAAAAAAAAAATATGTTGCTGGTTATTTTTGGAGTTTGGGGGACAAGAAAGCCCTGTCGCCTGTACGAGCCAGTTGGGAATTCTGAATTACTAGAAGGTGCTGATCGACAGACCTAAGTGAGAGGCATAGGACATGAGAAAGTAAAGGATTTGAGAGTTAACGAGGCGAGATCGTGTAAACACTTACACGCAAGCAACAATATTTTAAAATGAATCCTGTACTTCCCAGGAAACCAGTGTAATAATTTAAGAATGGGTGACGCTTCCGTGTATCTTTCAGGAGTCTATCAGCTGCAGACATGTTTTAAGTGTTTTGCTCAACCCAACATATAATAACTTGTAGTAATCCAATCTAGATGTAATGAAATCATGGATTACTTTATCAAGGTCATTCGATTCAATTCAATTTTATTTATATAGCACCAAATCACAACAAAAGTCGCCTCAAGGCGCTTCATAGATACAGAGAAAAACCCAACAATCATATGATTGAGCAAGCACTTTGGCGACAGTGGGAAGGAAAAACTCCCTTTTAACAGGAAGAAACCTCCAGTCATGAAAAGAAAGAAGTTTTTAACTATATTTAATATCTCAATTGAAGAAAGCTGGCTATAACAACTGCTGTGATCTGTCTAATTAAGGAGATGAATCAAAGATAACACCCAGACTTTAAACCTGAGGTTTAAGAAATGATTCCTAAGTCTCAAGATCTAAAGGGATAATGGAAAATGTAACTGGCTGCTTATTCGCCGGAGGAACCACTAAAATTTCAGTTTTACTATCACAGGGTTGAGCGCTGTTTATTAAAGCCACATTCTAACCTCAGCAGAGGAGTTGGAGACGGGTTTAAGAGGGAGGTAAATCTGGGTTTCATCTGCAAAAAAAGTGGTAAGGAACATGATGGGTTTTTAAAAAAAATAAACCCAAAAGGTGTGTGTACAACTGAAGTGGACCAAGAATGGAACCTTGAGGTACACCACTGGTTAAGGGGGTAGTTTAAGAAGAATAACTGCCAATGCTAATGGAAAACCACCTACAACTCAAATAAGACTTAAAGCAGTTCAAAGCCATCCCAGAAATAACAACACAATGAGAGTTCAAGGTGTTGTAGTCCACTGTATCAAACACAGTGGTAAGATCCAGTAACATACGTACAGCATTAACTAGCATCAACAATAAACAGGAGATCACTGAAAACTCTTAAAAGAGCAGATGCGATGAATTTGACTGAAAAACCTCACCGATATCACTGGTGTGTAAAACAGACGGCAGCAACAACTAGTTTAATTAGTACTTATACTATGCTAACTAGGCTATATTCAGGGCTTCGTCTTCATAGTTAGCAAACAAAATTTAACGTGGTATTTGGATTTTTTAATCAAAATTGAATAAGGAAGATCTATCTTCTCAAAATCCTTATGGTAATACTGGTTATTTTCCATCTTCAACTAATTCAAATTCACCAGTCTTATCCATCAATCGTCCTACCCGCATCTTCAAGCCAGTCAACCCAGTCCCTGTTCTTTAGAATCATTATTTAAACTCCTTCCCATCACCTCCTCATCCGGGTTATTCGGTCTACTTAAAGGTATCTGCTCACTCAGCTCTCTAGTTTAAGTTCAGCTGGCATCTCATCAACACAATATATAGGCACTGTGGATGAGCATTGAGGCATTGATTACATGATTTATCCAAAATAATAGCTTAGATCGGCTTGTATAGATTGGCTATAGGGTGTAACCCTTCATTTTTCTAAGCAAGTCCCCAAAATTGCCCAGTATAATCCAGCAAACATAGACAGCAGGTAGACCAGTCAGAATGTAAACATTCTGGTCTTGTATCATCCTCCAATCACTAAAGGCTTCAGCTTTCAGCAGGTCTGCATCGTCACCTGCAGTGTGTGTGCTCAGACAGCACTCACTGAAGGGACAACCACTGTCACTTTAGTGTAACAGAGCTTAGATAGCAGAAAGGAACAGACATGCATTACCTCCTGCAGATACCTGACTACCAACCCCCCTCCTCCACCCCTTCCTCCTCCTGCAAAAACAGGGGATGCATAGTGGGGGTGTGGGAGGGCTTTTAGATGTTGTGTTGTGATCAATAATACAAATTCCACTACACAATCCGATACTGTAAACGACCTAAAATGCTTACAATCAATGATATTGTTGCTTGCTGGAGATCAATGACATTAGAAAATGTACATACAACATAGAGAAGAAATCACAGTTTTGTTTTCAGTGTGAACGCTGCTGTATGGCATTGGCCTAATGATGCACTGCATGCACACATCATAGCGGCACACACAGTAACGGAGCCTGGTTGGTCAGGGTGCAGGTGAGGATAAACGGTCAGCCCGGGTTTAATTCGCTACTCACCTTTCAGTTGATACCCATATGGAGACTGTGAAGTCCGCCCTGTCGGCCCAGGCTGCTACTGGTAAACACACGGGGAGATGTGAGCACATACTAAGACCAGGTGAGCCCAGAGAAACGTCTGATATCGGTGTCCAGCGAGAAGCCTCCGAGCAGCGTCGGTGGATGTGGTGTCGAGCATCCTGCAGCCTCCTCCGGCTCTGCGTCCTATTGTCTCCGCATCGCTCTGTCCTCTAGGATGGGAGGAGAGGAGAGGCAGGGGAGGAGAGACAAAGCCCTCCCCCTCCTCGCTGGCCCGGCCAATCGCAGCGCTGCTCCGCTGGGAGCCGCCGCTGCTCGCTGTCTCCATACAGACTATGGTACATTCAGGGATAATGGGAAATCCAACTTCTTCCAAATACAGTCAAATAAATAAATATGTTACCAACAGATAGCTTGAACTAGATATTTGCTATTTTTAATAATAGCTAGAAAAAAAACATTATTGTTATATTATTATTATATTTGTTTTTACATCATTTTCTCTGGGACTAATAAAGCATTCTGATTCTGACTCGTAAACGTTGACGTAAACAGACTTTGCTGTGTATGTTTTTATAAAATGTCTTTAGGCGATGTCATTTGAGGCAGTGTTGGTTAGTACAAAGATATATTAAGGCTACTGTGCCAAGAATAAATACATAAATAAATGGAGTGGTCTGTCCCAGCTATCACGGCCGAAAGGCAGGGTACACCCACAAATAACAATTCACACTTTATCCTAAACCCACATATGTCTTTGGACTGTGAGCTGAAGCTGGTGTACTGAGAGTGGCCCCACACAACCCCCTATGAATAAGCACTTGGTGACAATGAGAAGGAAAAACTCACTTTTAACAGGAAGCAACCTCCACCAGAACCAGGCTCAGGGCGGGACGGCCTGGTTCTGGGGGAGGGAAGAAGAAAGGACAAAAGACACAAGAGAGCTAGAGATTAATAAAAACTAACAATTAAATACAGCGTGATGTATAAGCACATAGCGAGTGTAAAAAGGGTGAAAAAGAAACATTCAGTGTGTCATGAGAAACCTCCAGCAGCAAAGAGCTATTGATGTGTAACTAAGGGAGGATTCAAGGTCACCTGATCCATCCATAACTGTAAGCTTTATCAAAATGGAAAATTTAAGCCTAATCTTAAAAGTAGGGCGAGGGTGAGAGGGTTCCTGTCTCCTGAATCCAAACTGGGAGCTGGTTTCACAGAAGTGGGGCTTGAGACCACAGGCTCTGCCTCCCATTCTACTTTTAAATACCCTAGGAACCAAAGGTAAGGGAGCAGTCTGAGAGTGAATTGCTCTTCTGGGGTGATATGTTACTGTGAGGTATTAAAGATAGGCCTGGTTATTCAAGACTTTGTATGTGAGGAGAAAGATTGTAAAATTATTACATTTAAATCACTTAGAGACAGAATGTTTCTAATTTTAGAGATAGTGTGTATCACACAATGGAAATTTGTATTTGTCTTTTATAACTGGTATTATTTGATTTTATTTGGATTATATTGGACGTTTTTAGTGTTTTTGTATGATATTTTTATTAAATCCACTGCAGCCTACTAGCTGTCAATTGGACTTGATAAAGAAGAGGGTAGGCCCAGATATGAAAAGGAAGGAATGCGTGAAAGCCAAGCGTGTGAAGGAAGGACCTGTCGCCCGATTGTCAGGTGAGACGTCGCCCGATTGTCAGGTGAGGGTCCTGCTGTCAGGACTGGGTCGGCTCGTGTGAGGATGCCGACCCAGTCCTGACAGCAGAAACGGCGACAGTGGGAAATAACGCATGTGATCGACAGCAGGGCAGAGGTGCACAGCTCGAGGGTGGAGCGCAAGCTGAGCTGTGAATGGACGAGCCCGGTGAAGGGACGAGACGCAGATGGGAGGTTTCTCCTTGTCCTCCTGGGACCAGGTTGGCGTGGTCCCTGCTCCGAAGAGAAATTGCTCAGCTGTTTTCAAACACGAGGAACATTCACCCTTCCCACACTTTGTAGGACAATACATCGTGGGACTGTGGGGGATTTTAGTGCACAAAAAACTGTCTCACATAAAGACATCCCCAGGAAAGGAAGACCACGAGTCACCTCTGCTGTTGATCCGACTCATCCGAGTCACCAACCTCAGAAATTGCAAGTCAGAGACCAGATAAATGGCGCACAGAGTTCCAGTAGCAGACACATCTTTACATCAACTGTTCAGAGGAGACCGCATGAATCAGATCTTTATGGTCATATAGCTGCTAAGAAACCACTACTGCTTGTTGCTAAGGAAAAGCAACAAGCAAACAGATTTGTTTGGGCCAAGAAACATAAGGAATGGAGATTAGACAAGTGGAAATCTGTGCTTTGGTCTGATGAATCCAAATTTGAGATCGTCGGTTCCACCCGCCGTGTCTTTGTGCGACACAGAAAAGGTGACCGGATGGTCTCTACATACATGGTTCCCACCGTGAAGCATGGAGGATGAGGTGTGATGGTGTGGGGGTGCTTTGGTGGTGACACTGTTGGGGATTTATTCACCACTGTGGTGTGCAAGATGGCCTGGCCTCCAGAGTCACCTGACCTAAACCCAGTCGAGATGGCTTGGGGTGAAGAGAGAAGGCAAAAGGGCCAACAAGTCCTCAGCATCTCTGGGAACTCCTTCAGGACTAATGGGAAACCATTTTAGGTGACGACCTCATGAAGCTCATTGAGAGAATCTCAAAAGTGTGCAAAGCAGTAATCAAAGCAAAGAGCGGCTAAGAGTCTAAAATATAAAATTTTGCATTATTCCATATGTGTTTGTTTGTGGTTTTGATGCCTTTAGTGAAAATCTACAATGTAAATAGACATGAAAATAAAGAAAAAACTTAAATGAGAAGGTTTGTGCAACTTTTGACTGGTAGTGTAGATCCAGGAAATTATAGGTCATCCAGGTCTTTAGTGTCTCATTCCTGCAGTTTAATTAATTGTGTCATCTGGCTTCATGGGTATAGCTGGGCATCATCTGCATAGCAGTGAAAATGTATGAAATGTCTTCAAAGGATACTGCCTAGATAGAAAAACAGAAAGGCTTGTTTCTATTGTGAGACTTGAAAGGCGACTTCTGTGTGTCCAAAAGTAAAGTGTTAACAACTTTTTATCATTTAACTTAGCAGCTACTGGCATGTCTTCCGTGGCGGAAGCAGAGTCTGGGGACGAAGGGGATGACCCACCAATCTCTGGGGGCGAGGTCACCGAGGCAGTTAAACAACCCCTTGGTGGCAGAGCCCCAAGTTCCTGAAGGCTCTGGATGTTGTAGGGCTGTCTTGGTTGACATGCCTCTACAATGTTGCGTGGAGATCAGGGGCAGTAACCCTGGACTGGCAGACTGGGGTGGTGGTCCCCATCTTTAAGAAAGGGGACCGGAGGGTGTTTTCCAACTACAGGGGAATCACACTCCTCAGCCTCCCTGGGAAAGTCTATGCCAGGGTGCTGGAGAGGAGAGTTCATCCGTTAGTCGAACCTCGGATAGAGGAGGAACAATGCGGTTTTCGTCCTGTTTCCGGGAGTATGGGGTGTCTGGCCCATTGCTACAGGCCATTCAGTCCTCATATAACCGTTGCAAGAGATTGGTCCGCATAACCGGCAATAAGTTGGACTCATTCCTAGTAGGTGATGGGCTCAGCCAGGGCTGTCCTTTGTCACTGATTCTGTTTATAATTTTTATGGACAGAATTTCTTGGCGTAGCCAAGTGGCGGAAGGCTTCCACTTCGGTGGTCTCAGGATCTCATCTCTGCTTTTTGCAGATGATGTGGTTCTGTTGGCTTCTTTGGGTGAGGGCCTCCAGCTCGCCTTGGAACGTTTCGCAGCCTAGTGTGAAGCGGTGGGAATGAGAATTAGCACCTCCAAATCTGAGGCCATGATTCCTCTGTCGGAAAAGGGTGGAGTGCCCACTCCGGGTTGGGGACGAGTTCCTGCCCCAAGTGGAGGAGTTTAAGTATCTCTGGGTCTTGTTCACGAGTGACGAGAGAAGGGAGCGAGAGATCGACAGACGGATTGGTGCAGCGGTTGCAGCGATGCGGATGCTGGACCTGTCTGTTGTGGTGAAGAGAGAGCTGAGTGTAAAAGCGAAGCTCTCAGTTTACCGGTCGATCTATCTCCCTACCCTCACCTATGGTCATGAGCTGTGGGTAGTGACCGAAAGAACGAGATCGCTGATACAAGCAGCGGGAATGGGCTTCCTCCGAAGTGTGGCTGGCCTCTCCCTTAGAGATAGGGTGAGAAGTTCGGCCATTAGGGAGGGGCTCAGAGTAGAGCCGCTGGTCCTCCACATCGAAAGGAGCCAGTTGAGGTGGTTCGGGCACCTGACAAGGATGCCTCCTGGGCGCCTCCAGGTTGACGTTTCTGGGCATGCCCCACCGGGAGGAGGCCCCGGGGCAGACCCAGGACACGCTGGAGAGATTATATCTCTTGGCTGGCCTGGGAACGCCTTGGTGTTCCCCCGGACAAGCTGGAGGAGATGGCTGGGGAGAGGGAGGTCTGGGCTTCTCTGCTTGGGCTGCCGCCCCCGCGACCCGGCCCCACATAAGTGGAAGAAAATGGATGGAACTTAGAAGCTGACTAGTGAAACCCTTAACCCAGCTCTTAGATCAGGGCCCTGGGTTGTGAGCTGTTCTGATCAATATTTGTAGGGACTTAACTATGTGACAAAGCATTGCTTTCTTATTACATTTTTCTAATTGAAAGCTTCCCTGTGGAATTATTTTCAGTCTAAAGCAAAGATGTAAACAATCACACCACAGGGGAAGTCTGGTCACATACCTTTTTCGCCATAAGAATAAAAATATTGCCCTTTTTAATTCTTTAAAAAATTAGGCTGGTACCTTTAAGGGAATACAGTGAAAGTACATGTGGATACATTTAGGTAAAAGATTCATTTTAATTGTGTTAACTCTACCAATTAAGGAGAGAAGAAAATCCAGCTGCCTCTGCAGCTCTGCTTTAGATTTATGAATTAATGACATATATTTCTCTTGGTAGATTCTGTCAAGTGAGGAACAAGCAGTTATACAGAGGTATTTGAAACTACCCAGGCAGTATCTGATCTGTTCTGTCATGTTAATTGGAAATGCTTCACTCTAAGTGTAATTAATTTTAGAGCCCAAAACTGCACTGTATGATTTGAGGCGTGCAAGAAAAAAATGGAAAGGAATTGGTCAGTTGAGCTATAAATACTAATAGATCATCTGCATAAAGTCCAGTTTATGCTCCTCGTGCCTATTTTTATGCCTGTAATGGAGAATTCTGAACAAATAGCAATGGCTAATGTAGGGTTTTTTATGAGCGAGAAGACAAATATGCTCTTATTATAAGTTTTCCCAATTTATAAACAAAACGGTTAGAATTTCAATCTACAGGGTGGGCCACTTATATGGATACACCGTAATAACATGGGAATGGTTGGTGATATTAAAGTCCTGTTTGTGGCACATTAGTATATGTGAGGCGGCAAACTCCTCAAGATGGGTGGTGACCATGGTGGCCATTTGGAAGTCGGCCATCTTGGATACAACTTTTGTTTTTTCAATAGGAAGAGGGCCATGTGACACATCAAACGTATTGGTAATGTCACAAGAAAAACAATGGTGTGCTTGTCATTTTATTACGGTGTATCCATATAAATGGCCCACCTGTAGTTATACATGGCACCATGGACCTCGTCTCTCTGGCTCAGAGACAAAAGGCTACCACGCCTAGGAAGTGAACACTTTTCATTTTGTGTGATAAACAAGATACTAAGGTGATTGGTCAAAACAGTTTAGGGTGGGCTTAGGTCTGATGTTGGCTCACGTTTCTTCTTCCGCAACTTTCTTGGCATCTCCTTATTTGGAGATGCCTCTTCAACCATGGCAACCACCTCTTACCCTCCTGTCAGACCTGCATAAAGAGAAAGGCAGACAGTTACGACTATGTTTACCTTCTGGTGCCTTCACTCCTCAAATTCCTTAGAGAAGGGGGCTCCTCTACTGTACTACTATACTAAACTATAGTGTAGCCACCTACTTCTAATACTACTCTACAATATTTAACTGTGTGCAAAAAGTATAAAACACAGTTATGTGTTGCTAATTATAAGATATTAGCCTTAAAGATTTTAAAATAAATCCCACCTTTAATGGCTCTGTAACTATGTAAAACAAGGCAGGCGAGCTTGGACATCCGTACCTACAACCACGGGATAATGTGAAGGCGTCCGACAGAACTCCATTAGTCAAAATCCAGGATCTGGGACCACTGAAAAGCCTTTTAACAGATCTAATAAACGAGTCCCCAAAATTCATGACCCTTAGAGTCTCAAAAAGAGAGCTAGGTTCAGTTTTGTCGAACGCCTGCTCAGCATCCATGGATAATATCACCAAGGGAAGCTCTCATGTTAGAAGTTTCAATTATATGAAACAGCCTCTGAACATTATCAGCTGCTTGCTTGTTTTTAACAAAATCTGTTTGGTCTGCTTGAATAATTTTACAAATAACTTTTTCTATTTGAAATGCTATAAAAATTAGGCAATACCTTATAGTCTGACTCGAGGAGGTTGAGGGGCCTAAAATTACCTCTGTGAATCCTTCCCAGGTTTGGGAAGTCATATTATTGTTGCAGGCACTAAAGACCGAGGGAGTGCCGGCTTTTGAAAAGTATTCTTGATCGTGTTTGTGAGAGGGGTTAGTAGATTTTTGTTTGCCTGGGGCTTTTTTGTTTTGTAACAATTTAGCAGCGAGAAGAAATTCGTCTTCTGATTTTTCTTTCTCCAATATTTGTTTATCTGTTGTGCTAATCTTTGGCAGAGGTAATTCACTTAGAAATTGTTTTATTTCAGTACTGTCACTATAATGGTCGGTCTCATATAAGGCTTGATATTAGTTTTTAAATTCCAGATTTATATCTTTTGGCTTTTCTAAATATCTGCTGTAGTTTGCGGATATCAATAGTCTTATTACTGGCAAATACAGTCTTATTACCAAATTCATAATGCTATCTAGTTCTGCCCATTGCAGCTTCAGCTTTGTTTGTACACATATTAGTGATTCTGCAAATACTTGTTTTGTTCTCGAGTGATCAATTTCCAAGGTCCTTATGTTGTTTTCCATTTGAAGAAGCTGATCCATTTTTTGTTTGTTTTTATATGAGAAATATGAAATTATGTGACAATTCATTTAGGCTTTAATGGATTTGTAATTCCCATATGTTTGACTGTGAGGAGGTGTTTAGGGTTACTTCCAGATACATTTTAGTATTCATAAAAGTAATACATTCGTAGTCTTTAAGCAAATATCCTCTAAATCTCCACCTAGAAGGAGAAGGCTCATGTTGGTAAAGCTCCAGTTCCATTTTTATATGATTGTGATCCCAAATTGTAGCTGCTTAATAGGAGCAGGTTTGAATTTGTGAGAGGAGAGCCTGTGGGGTTCTCACCCCAACCAGTCACAGCAGATGGCCCCGCCCCTCCCTGAGCCTGGTTCTGCCGGAGGTTTCTTCCTGTTAAAAGGGAATTTTTCCTTCCCACTGTCGCCAAAGTGCTTGCTCATAGGGGGTCATATGATTGTTGGGTTTTTCTCTGTATCTATGAAGCGGCTTGAGGCGACTTTTGTTGTGATTTGGCACTATATAAATAAAATTGAATTAAATTGAATTGAAATTAAATTGAACATTTGAATAAAATGAACATTCTTTGGATTGCGTACATGCCACACATCACTTAGGCCCTATTGCTGATTTGGATACCATACTAGATTTCGGAAGAGCGATTCCATTGATGGGTTTAAACTTAGGTTGCTATTACTATGGTGGTGGCTATCCATGTGTAGCATTTCATTCCAAGACTAATTTCATCATGTGGACAGCGAATTATAAAAGAAAACTCTGCTTAGTATTTGTCATGTGTGGCAGGCAGGATGGACTCAAACAGGACTCGTACACAGAACGTAAACTTAAAGCAGCAGCTTTACTCACTGAGAAAAATCCTCCATAAAGTAACTTTACAAAAACCAAACCAAAACCCTGAACATGGAAACTAGAATCACTAGAAAATGAGGCGAACAGAACTAAGAATGATAGAAACCAGAAGCACAGCGAAACCTACAGCACATGGGATGGTACAATGCAACAACGGACAGAGGACAACACAGGGCTTAAATACACAAGAGAGTAACAAGGGAAACACAGCTGGGTCTAATCTGACATAACAAGACAGGGAGGAAACAAACCTGAATGCACTGAACACAGGACAAGGAACTATCAAAATAAAACAGGAAACATGAGACCTTCACAAAGACGCAGACTAGACACTGTGAAGTGGAGACGTGACTGATGAGGGGAACAAAGGGAACATGAAACACGGAGACGAGAGTAAGTAAATGTGGAACAGAGGGAAGATACAGTGAACTAGAAACTATAAAAATAACACAAGCAGAAAACAATAAAGAAAACCAAACCCATGAAAAACAATAAATCAAAGAATATAACTTAAACCGTGACAGTATTATTTGTCTTATGGATTCTATCTTTAAAAACAAGTCTGGAGTCTGATACAGATCTAAATGGTATTTAGCTGAGATCCATGTGGCAGTATGACCCATGCTTTAGCTTCCAACAGCAACCATAAAAAGAACTGAACGTTGAGTTTACAAGCTACACATGAATGCAGCATGAGTCCAGTACAGAGGGGGGCAGCTATGCAGTGCGAGAAGAGTCCCACTTCTAATATCAATGTGTTGTTTACGAAAACAAACATCACCTGCTAGTCATCTCCTTTTTGACTCATGCCTGTGGCCTCATATCACAAACCATCAGCACAATATTCAGCTCTGTGCTGCACGATATAACGACAACACTCAAAACACTTTATTGGCCCTCCAACAGAATGTACAATGCTGCAAAGGATTGTAGACAAATCATTTCAGGACCCCTTTGCTGCTTTACAGGAATAACCCCCTGCTATTGATTTATTTTGTACATTTTGTGCCTCAGTGCTCCCCGTGACTGATTCTTTGTAGGAACAGCCCTCTGGTTACCATAAGGTTGCATCATGAGATGAAAATAGGGAGGTGCCGTTTCCCCAGGCTGTTTCTGATCTCTCCACTAGCACTCCTCACATGCCTAATAAGTGTCCTGCTTTGGAGATATTACTGTCCTACAGAAGCTACACAGGGTGTGGCTGTCAAAGAGGGGGCCCAAGACCACCGTAGCAGGCTGGGATTTCATTAGCTTCCCTTTGCGGTAGTGATTGAAGTAGACAGAATATCAGGGCTTAGTCAGACTTCTAACTATAGCAGAATGAATTTGAGAGGTGAGCTCAAAACCAGAACCCGGCTTAGGTAGAGGCAGCCATATTACTTTAAGGCTGGACAATGTAATTCTGACTGTAATTCAGGCTGTAGGGTTGAATCTTCAGTTGGCCAAAAATGCCAAATCACAGTTACTAACATGTACCAGAAACAAATAACGAGAGGTTGTATTTTCCTCATATTAGTGCCTCTTTGTTGACGCCCTGTTAAGTTCACACTGTTGGCTTACTTGTGGTTCCCAGAGTTTCTAACCAGCTTCCAGTTTGGATTTGGGAAACAGAGCTGTGCTCTTTTCTTTCAAGATTACACTTCAAACTTTCCCTTTTGATAAAGCTCAGAGTTTGGGCTGGATCAGGTGACCATGAACCATCCCTTAGCACAGGGTCAGACTGCTGGGGGACTTTGCCTGACGTTACATGATGGGTGTCACAAAAGATCTTTTAGCTCAGTGATTCCAAATATCAAGTCTCCAGTTATTTGTCTGACCCAAAGGTGGCCAGTGGTTTGGAAAAACATGGAAATCTGTCATCCAACATTAAGTATTATGTAAGTATTGTGCCCCTAGTCTGGTTGTGATCTTTGAGCTTTATTTTGACACAATGAGCACTTTCTTTTGGTTGAACTATTTTAAGCACATTGTAACTGTTTTGTAAAGTGCTGTACAAATGAATGTTTTATTCTGATGCACTTACTCTTCACTCGCCTCTTTTCCCTCCTCAAACATATAATATACTACTGTGAGTCATTAACGTTTGTCTTCTCTCTCCTGTAGTTTCAGTTTAATCCTCTTTGGTGTTCATAGCCTCACTATGCTCCTCTTTGCATCCTCCTTTCTTGTCCTTCATCTTCCACTTGAGGTCGCTTGTTAAAAGGGAGTTCTTCCTCCCCACAGTCACCAAGTGTTTGCTTATAGGGAAACATTGGATCATGGGTTTCTCATCATGTAAACATATAAATTACCTTGAAATTCAATAAAAGAAACTCTTCAATAGACACACTTTTATTATTTCAAAGGAATAAAGGAATGGTACAGAAAGTAAAAAAGGTTAGCAGATTGCTTAACTTCACTGAATATGGAAAACAGTTGACATTAAAAGGAGCAAAATGTATCTTTTGCTCAAAAGCAGGCAATACGTTAAACATAAATGGCACAATATACAGCTAAAAAGACTCAAATCAGTGCATTTACTACGAACATTAAAAATTACACAAAATTATTTTAGGCAACTTGTGCAAATATCTCCACAGATTTTAAAAGGAACTACACAAACAGATAAAGAGCTAAGTCTTTGGTGTGGAGATGCTGCGCTAGGTTCTGAATCCGACAAAGGCGTACGTTCTGAGCATCTCCAGTGCTGTACACTCTGTATATGTGGTATCGTTCCTTTTCCTTCAGTGCAAAGTCCAGCTCGTTGGCAGACATGTGGATAAATGACTTCTCTTTCTTTATAGTCGACTTCACCTCCACATACACCACCTCGGGCTCTTCTGTGGATCCGAAGGTGAGCTTAAAGTCGTATGGCTGACCGGTCTCCCCGCTCTGATTGCACCACATGATGTGCGTGGGTCGTCCAGGGTCGCTGCTGTCTCTCCAGTGGCACAGGAAGGAGTTGACCAGCTGCTCCCCCCATTCGCCGATCGCTGCCACATCTATCTCGTCTTCTGATAAGACCACCTACAAAACAGAGGAGCTATTAAGAAAAACTTGATAACCAGCGACTAGGAAACCAAAGCTTGCAGTCGGTATACTGACGGTGGTGGGTCTTTGGCAGGTGAGCTCCATGTCTTCAAGTGTGGCCTGGGTTTTGTTCCAGTGAGGAAAGTCCAGGTTCAGAGGAGGACGGATCTCTGCAGCAGCTGCTGCAGTCCCCTGGAAAGTACTAGAAAGCACCACAGCCTCAGGTACAGCACTGACAGAGAGAGACAAAGGCGACGGATTAGAAATACATACTCAGTAAGAGTGAAAATCAACATTTTCTGAATATTTTACATATTTGGGAAGAGGAGAAGAAGCCTACAGGCTGTTTGGAACGGGCTGGCTGCTGGCTGTCTCAGCAGGTGGTTCAGATGGAGGACTCGGTGGAGGTCTGGGAGCTGCAAGGCTTTTCTCTCCACCTTCAGCTGTGTCAGACTGAGTGGTCTCACTCTGCTGACGGCGCTCTGTTGGTGACAGACAACACCAAATGGAAAACGTTCGTTTTTACAGGATGTGCTGTAACAGTTTGGGAATAATGACACAACGCAGAATTACACAAGAACTTTCTGTTTGTAGTGTTGTGTCTTTGCTCACTAACAAGCTAAAATCAACATCTTAACTGATAATGCAAGATGCAGCTGGTTAAGACAATAAAACTATCTTATTGTGGACGATCTTTTAATCTACCTGTGATTATCACAAACTGAGAAAGACGGTTCTGTGTTACCATTCTGCCCTGTGGTGAAAATATAATTTTGCAAAGGTAAAACACTTAAAGCTGCACAGATTTATTCTTTGTCCATTTCTAACACAAACAGCCTGAGCAGAGGAAGAAGAAAATAATTTTCATATATATTCAATTCAATTCAATTTTATTTATATAGCGCCAAATCACAACAAAAGTCACCTCAAGGCGCTTCATAGATACAGAGAAAAACCCAACAATCATATGACCCCCTATGAGCAGCACTTTGGCGACAGTGGGAAGGAAAAACTCCCTTTTAACAGGAAGAAACCTCCAGGGAGGGGCGGGGCAGAGACAGAGGTTAATAACAGATATGATTCAATGCAGAGAAGTCTGTTAATACATAGTGAGTGAGAAAGGTGACTGGAAAGGAAAAACTCAATGCATCATGGGAATCCCCCAGCAGCCTACGTCTATTGCAGCATAACTAAGGGAGGATTCAGGGTCACCTGGTCCAGCCCTAACTATATGCTTTAGCAAAAAGGAAAGTTTGAAGCCTAATCTTGAAAGTAGAGATTGTGTCTGTCTCCCGAATCCAAACTGGAAGCTGGTTCCACAGAAGAGGGGCCTGAAAACTGTCTTCTTTCTCTCACCCAAACCAGTCGCGGCAGATGGAGGTTTCTTCCTGTTAAAAGGGAGTTTTTCCTTCCCACTGTCGCCAAAGTGCTTGTTCATAGGGGGTCATGTATCATGTATTATTGTAGGGTCTACCTTACAATATAAAGCACCTTGAGACGACTGTTGGTGCTGTATAAATAAAACTGAATTGAATTGAATATAAATTGCTAATAGTCAAATCCATCTTAAAACTGTGATGTTTTTTTGTTTGTTTTTTGTGAAAATCTGACTCACTTGTGTGTCAGATTCTAGTAAACAGAAGTGTGTTTATTTTTGGCTTCAGTTTCGTTCTATAAAATTTAGTTGCATTTGTTGCTATTGACTGAAAAAGGAAAAAGTCCTAAGCTGTTATCTCTCATCCAGAGACCCTCGCTATACTGGAAACCCACAAACCTGCCTGCAGCGGCAAAATCACTAAACCACCTGAAAGTTTACTAGATTAGGCTGGTTAATCACTCTTTTTTTCTGCTGCAGCATAAATATGGAGAAGTGTCACCTCTGATACCAGAATGTTAACTGGTGCAGGAATCTAATTATTCAAGTGGAGGTTTCTTCCTGTTAAAGGGGAGTTTTTCCTTCCCACTGTCGCCATGTGCTTGCTCACAGAGGGTTGTTTGATTGCTGGGGTTTTCTTTGTATTATCGTACGATCTTTACCTTACAATACAAAGCACCTTGATGTGATTTGTTGTGATTTGGTGCTATATAAATAAAACTGAACCGAATATCTGTGTTTTTAAGGATCTTGAATGTGAAACCTGGCGGTGGTGGTGGGGTGTTGGTGTTTGCAGCAGCAGTTGCGTTAGCTTGCTCTGGATGACTGGGAAGCCTCTGAAGGCTGGGTTGGTCTGCAGGTCTGTTGGTGCTGCTGCTGCCTCTGGGTGGATGGTTTCCCTCGTGGCTGCTTCCTCTGGGTGCGACTTCATTTTCCATGGCTTGTTCTTTTGGTCCAGCTGGAGGAGGCCACATCTTCATGACAGCCTCCACCACTTTGCTATCTTCCTGACCTCCTGACAAATGTGACAAATGAAACATGCACTTTTATACTGCTAATATAAACAATTTTTTCTTTACTCTGAGCATCTGCATTAAGTACCAGCTCGACTGCCTCCTGTGCTGTGTATTGGTGCTCGAGGAGGCCAGCAGACCAGCGTCTGTTCCCCGTCCTCTTGTCCAGGGTGAGATTGCTCGACTGTGGAGCTGGTGGAGGAGAAACTCCTTGACAGCACTGGAGGATAATAGTTTCAGTTAAATCCAAAGAATATAAAAGAAACATTGAAATGAAACCTTAAATAAAACACCAATCATACACAGCGTGAGCCTGTCTCAGAGCTGTTGTGCCATGAAAGCAAAATGTGTAATGAAAAAGTCTTTGATCATATTAATCCTTGTAAAATGTGTGTGTATGTGTGTGTGTGTGCTCTCTGCTGCAGTATGGGATCTGCTCCTCTTGCTCTTTGAGCCCTGGCAACAGCTGCTCTTTTATGTCACCACACACAAGAGTGAACAAACTCGAATTAGCATATGCGAGAAACACACCAGTTATGTGCACTGTGTGTGTGTGTGTGCGTACCGAAGGAGAGTGTTTGTGTGAGGCTGAGACTGCGAAGAAAAACACTTTGAATATTATGAAATGATAATGGAAATGGGGGCAAGTGTCACAGAGAGAATTGGAGGAACTGCAGATGGAAGCGTGAGAGGAAGCAGCAGTGAGTTTTAGGATTCAGCTCGTGTTGCAGTTGTAGCACTGAGCTGATATTCTGCATCAAACTGTGATTCTCATGCACATCAACACTGGGCTGAACACATGGATTTTTCAGGCTGTTTTTCAAACATTCTGCAATTTAAAAAGGTAAGTAAATCAGTGAGGAGCACTATAGAGTAACAAAGAACCTTATTTACGATATATATTTTTGGCACTATGGCTCTGTTGTGGGAGAGCAGGTGTTAATGACAAGTCCGACCCATGCAGACAAGCCAAAATGAAAGAAAAACATTGGAGTGGCGCTGGGTTGCAAAGCAGCTTGCAGATGTGCAGCAGGTGTGGCCAGGTTACGACAGCTTAAATCGCACGGTGTGTGTGAAAATAGCCAATTAGAGGTGTAGAAGAGTGTAAACAGAGCCATCGCAATGACATCAAGCAATGCTACGTTCAATTAAACTGTTATCTTAATCAAACCTATTGCACTTTGAGGGTTAATGGACACATTATCTTATGGTGGATAAATTAATGGAAACAAGTGGAAGCTTTGACTTTTCAACTTTCACCTTTAGCATTCTGTTCGATCAAATTCCATCAACATAACGATAACCTATCAGTTACGCTGTTTTTCCAAAAGGTTACTACCTCTGTGGCTGTGATGGCATCAGCCACACAGGGGTAAATTAGTCCATTTTTTACTTTATTAGTTTGCTTTGCAGTTTTCTTCATTAATCATTTGGTTAACACTGGTATTATGAGGCGCGCACATAGTAACATTGTGTGGTTTTTCTAAAATGTTTTGTTATATTAATTATATTTCTCTTCCTTTGAGTTACCTGGGTTTGGGCGGTGGCTGTTTCCTGTCTGGGCAAAAGGCGTGGCTGAGGAAAAATGCCTGCTCAGCAGGACCAACCATGGGCTTACCAGAAGCAGGGGTGTTTTAGGTTTAGTTAGGTTATTCTGTGCTTAGTTAATATTAGTGTGTTTTTGTTTTCCCCCCTATTGTGTTCAAATGGTTTGGCCAAATCATTATAAAAGCTACCCTCATGTGTCTTTGTAATTAGGTCAGTTTGTGAGTTAAGTTGTATCTCACGTTGTTTTGTTTAGGTTTCTGGAAATTACTTTTTGTAGAGTTATATTTAGTTGACCTCTTTTATGGGCCTGCTAAGTATGTTTTTGAATTTTGTTAATTTTGGACTTTTTGAGGGTTAAAATAAAGAAAACCCTTTTTGAAGACACATTTTTTGCCTGTGTCCTCTTTGCTTTGGCTGCTTGGTCCCTCACAGTGGCCTAGAGGGTCACTGTTGTCCTGACTGGCCAATATCTTCTGATATTTATGTAAATCCAACATTTCATGTGTGACAGGATGGCTGTGTGTGTGTTTTTTCCACCATGTGTCTTCTGTACCTCTTTCAGGGGGAATGTCTGGTTTGTGAGGCTCTGGGACCTCCCACAGTTCCACCTCACTGGGCAGCTCTCTGATTTCCTCTTTGGCCAAGAATCTCTTCAGGGCTCTTGGGTCCTGCATATTATTTATTATAGTTATTGTAGTTATTATAGTAAACACGGCATACACATAATATTAGGCAAGGTTCACAAACTGTATAAAAAAGATGGGCGTAGCAACATATCACCAGTGGTTTGTGGACTTTGTATTTTAAAACTAAAACATTTACATTTTGCCTGCTGCCATGTTCTTTTTTTTACATCCAGAAATGACCATAATCAGATGAGGCTACAGCTAACTAACATAGATAACAAGCTGCATCCGTAAACTGTACCAGGTGCAATGTACAGACAAAGCCTTAGGAGCCTGCCTCAAATGGAAGGAACTGCAGTTTTGGCACGTCCGCCTGTTTCATGTTTATTGTTGCCTGGATAGAATATAGCATTTGTTTTGTATCAAAGAACAAAACTAACTGCATTTCATTATTTTATTCACACTGGAAGACCTGTGGGACTTACAGTTGAGTTATTTAGGAGGAACACAGAGGTCTGATCCATTCATCATCTGTCTGATTCTGCCTGTTCCTCCTTATAAAAGCACTACATAATAAGACCAGTGCTGATTAGATCTGAGATTAGATCAGATTCTCTTGCCAACAGTGGCAACGACAGACATTCTCAGTAAAACTCTGATGTCCTAATTAACACGAACTTCTAGTCATCAACTTCCTGGGATACTCTAAGTAATAAGTGAATATAATAAGTTAGGAGCCAGATTTCCCCTAAGCCTCAAATATCTGTCTGACTGCAGTGTAAAGGGATGTTACGCTTCAGAATCATATCATTAAAGCCTTTAATCAGACACTGAAGAATTTCCTTTTATTGACTTTGAAAAATCCCAAAATGGAACCTAAATCAAACCAGATGTCAAAACTGATTATATAACGCAGCTCTGTTCTACTGGAAAACCAGAAGAGAATGATCAGTGGAGCAGGATCAAAGCTGAGGCCAGATCTGAGCATCTTTTGCTGCTGCACTGCTCTATGAGTCGGCAAATAATGCAAATGCAACTGCTCTCCAGGGAAATGGCCGTTACCCGGTGCGACGGTCAGCTATGTGGTGAGTTTGTGCAAGTGGCAGGATGAAAAAGTGCAAATGACTAAAGACTCTTTTCACTGGTTGTGGATTAGTGATCAATGCTGGAAGGAATTATATATCACTTACACTGCGCGAGGTTATCAGGCCAGTCAGGAAATGTGTCAGCTCCTTTTGGTGGCTGCTCTCTGTGCAAAACAATTTCACCACCTCCCTGAAACACACACATAGCATTGCAAGCTACTGTAAGACAAATGCCAAAGCATGTACAGGGTAAGTCTATGAACAGCTTACTCAGGATATATTCTCTTTATGAGACTTAAATGCATGTGAGGGAAGGACTTCTGAAATTCAGCAAAGATCAATATGAGTCTTCATCATATTAATAAAATCATGTGGATGCATGGATCTCAACTGACAGCTTGATGCCATATTAAAAATTAATTGTAGAAATAATCTGATAATAAAAGGGTTTATTAATTCACTTATATCTCAATGAGAAACACTCTGGGGAAAATGGCTAGAACTTCAGTGCCAGAGCTTGCAGAACTTAGTTTCTGTTGATATTAGTATTTCTTTAATAGCTGTTCACATGTTCTGAACACACATTACGTGAATGATGCTTTGTTAAATTACATCAGGTTGGTCCAAATTGCACCACAAACCGTTGATCACTTAGTAAAAATCCAAAATCCAGAATTGCATATTTCTTCTTCGGTCACCTTTCTCACTCACTATGTGTTAATGGCCTGTATTTGTATAGTGCTTTTACTAGTCCCTAGTAAAAGTCCCTTAATAGGCCTCTCTGTACTGAATCATACTTGTTTTTTTTTTTATCTCTGTCTCTCTTCCACAGCATGTCTTTATCCTGTCTTCCTTCTCTCACCCCAACAGATGGCCCAGCAGATGGCCCCGCCCCTCCCTGAGCCTGGTTCTGCCGGAGGTTTCTTCCTGTTAAAAGGGAGTTTTTCCTTCCCACTGTTGCCACAGTGCTTGCTCATAGGGGGTCATATGATTGTTGGAGTTTTCCCTGTATGAATTATTGTACGGTCTACCTTAAAGCGCCTTGAGGCGACTGTTGTTGTGATTTGGCGCTATATAAATACGACTGAACTGAATTGAATTGAATTAGAACAGAACATGTGTAAATATGCTATAGTAATGCATATAATGATGAGGTTCTACTCTGTCTTTCCCTCCAAATTCAATTCAATATTTTTCTAATGACTACACATAAAACTGCAAAACAAAGGAAAATAAAATAGAGTTCTGTGGAGTTCATAGAAAAATAGTTGGACAACATTTAACACTGAACTGTTCTACAAGACTTTTCCTGACTTAGTGAAGGTTGAAAAACATCACTGATTAAGACAGACCTTCCCAAATCGTTGGGCCCGCCCCCTAGGGGGGCCGCAGGATGACAAGGGGGGAAAAAAACAAAACGCTTGGACACTGCTAGCACAGGGCGCCCACAGAAACGCAAAGCAGGAGATGAAGCATCGCTGAATATGTTTCCAAACCAACTTCATTCTAAGCCAAAGACTAGAAAATATGGTGAAGCATATCTTCCCTTTGGCTTCACTTGCACAAGTGCAGAGGTAGGTCTCCCTGCAGAATTGCTTTTCCCTTTGTTGGGAGCAGCGCTGGGCTGTTTAAATCATGGACAAACAGGATCCCACATTCGTGATTTTTAGTTCACAAACACTTGTTGTAATGACTAACTACTCCTGACATTTTGGATGTTAGCTCTTTATACAGTAAAGTTACAGCGGGATACAAATAACATCAGGCTGATTCTGCTACGATTTGTTCCCCCGGTTCAGCAACATTTTTCTTGTAAAACAAAGGGGGGCGCTGCAAAAAAAGTTTGGGAACCACTGATTTAAGACATTTAAGAATAATTTAGATGGAGAAACTAATTTCTGAGACCGTCCATCACACACAAACCTGCAGATGTCCAGATCAGCTGAGAGATTATCTTTCTGGATGTAAAGCTCTTTTTTATCCTTCAGCAGACAGATGACATCCACGAACTCAATCACAGGGTCCTCATCGTCAGCTACATCCAGCTGGTGGCGAATGTATAGCTTGCCCACCTGTGAATAATCAGACAGAAACAAAAGAGTGCATGATTGTTGTCTTTGTTTTCATGCTTTCTTCCTTTCAGAGCTTTAGGTGTTGTGGATGTATTCTCCTTACTCCTACAAGAAGACTCTTAGGAGGAAAAAATAAGACAAATTAGGGTTGAAAATTCCTTCAGATTTATCCTCTTACCTGTCCAAAGGAGAGGTGCTTGATTTTTCCTGCTATGTTTTGTTCAGTCAGCTCTGAATAGACTTCATTCAGTTCGTCATGGTGATAGAGAAACTTCTGAATGTAGGGAACAATCCAGCGCACCAGGCTCTGCATGGACGGACAGGGCCTCAGGACCTCAGTCAGAGGCTCACTCTTGACACATTTGGAGAGATGATGAATACCACAGATCTCCAGAAACAGTTGTCTGTCTTCCTCATTGAATGCAGTTCGGTCTGCCGCGTCTATTAAGAGAAAAAAAACATAAAAGTATCAATCACAGTATATTCTAACACAAACAATAAAAATGTAAAAGCACCATACCAGAGTTTCCTGTCTTGTTCTTGAGCATTGTCTTCTTCTCTGGTGGGGGCAGGTTGAGCAGACGCACCTGCTTATGAGGTTTGAAGATCTTCTCCAGCTCTTTGCTGTCACTGATCATAGGCTTATGTGCCAGACTCACCCAGTTGTTATTCTTAGTAGGGAAGACCTTCTTATCAAACACCATCCCTATCAGACATGCACACAACCATAGAAATCAGACACGTAACACATAAACAGCAAAGGTACACATAGAATAAGCTGTAGACATTTAGCATGACTTTTTTTCTCATTGTACTACAAAAACTTCAAATCAAATCAAATCACTTTTATTGTCACATCACATGTGCAGGTACACTGGTACAGTACATGCGAGTGAAATTCTTGTGTGCGAGCTTCACAAGCAACAGAGTTGTGCAAAAATACAATAACATAAAACAAGCAAAATATAAGAATGGCTAAATCTGAGACTAATAAATATATGTACAATATATAATAGTATATGCTTTACTGGATGTGTATACTAGATATGTTTTTCTACGTGTGTGTGTGTGTGTGTGTACATATTTTACAAATTAAATAGAGTAAGCAATAAAATATATAAAATATACAGAGGTTTGTAGTTGGATATTGTGCAAAACAGTGGCATTAATGTACAGTATGTAGTGCATAATGTTGAAGTTCCAGTAGTGGAGGTGAGGTGTCTATGAAGTGTTCAGCAGTCTGATGGCCTGGTAAGGTGTTCACACTAAATGCAGATTTCGATTTAGCATTTCGTCTCCCTTCCACTCATTTGAAGCTAACCATCTTTTGGTTGCCCCTGCAAAAAACTATTTTCAATGGCAGGTGGGCGGGACTTCTGTGCTGACCATATAAAACATATCTGCGGTCAGCATCATATAGACACAAAAGTAGAAAGAACTGCCCGATGTTGACCGTTAAGTTGGTTCTCTGTGTGCTCATATTTTAATGATTTATGATGCAAGTTGCAGCAATCTGCACCAAGGTTTTTACTTTAATTGACTGCTTTATTAACTTTGACACATGCTGTTGTAACTGCTGACCATACTGGTGATCCAAACTGCCATAACAACTTTCCATCATTTTAAGAACACTAGCATGCACCCATGTCTTTTACCTCACACAATATCTTTGCGTCACATCTTTCACCTGATGCATACATTCAGCTTTCTGCACGAAGGATCTGCCGAGTATTTATATTGTTTTAAGTTTATCATCTGAATAAATATTTTTCCGCAGGTACTACAAGAGTATTGCTAAATGGAAAAAATATAAACATTCCCACTCCAGACAGTGCAGTCTGACTGTCTTCAGTCCCAAGTTCAAAATGCTTTAATGCTGCAGCAACAAATTCATCCCAGCTGCATTTAAAGCATGCGGCACACTGACAAATGGCAGATAATGCTGGATTTCCAACAGAAATTCTGTGTGAACAGGTAAAGAAAAGTGCATTGTTTTTGGAATAGATACATGACTCACCTTTCAAAGTGGAGCAGTAACTGTCATTAAGTTTGGACTGAGGATTTCTTTCCTGGTCTCTGGACATTTTGGACTTACAGGTTTTAGCTGTTAAAACAAATACGACATTGCATTAAAATATTTTATGCAAAGAAAAACAGAGTAAGGATCAAGTATCAAATTAAGCTAGTCAATGGAGAGACTATTGAGCAGGAAATAATGAGCTGCAGGCAGATGGGACATCAACAGTAAACAAATGTATGAGTCAATGAAAGAAAGGCAATATAAATGTTCTTACCAAGTCTGGCATAGAGTATCGAGACATCCTGTAGCACTTCAGCAGTTGGTATGGGACAGGAGGAACAGATCAGTTCCAACAAGCCAACATACTGGTTCATGTTGGGGTCGTTTTCCACATTCAGCAGCTATGCATGAGAGAAAGAAATGCAGACACAAAGAGTTGAATTAGTATTAGTATTATTATTAGTATATAGTACTGCATTTTTGTTAACAGTCGGTCCTCCTTTATCTTTTTTTAACTCAATTTGATTTATATAGTGCCAAATCACAATTCATTCAAGGTGCTTTAAATTGTAAGGTAAAGACCCTAACAGAGAAAACACGGAAGTCATATGATCCTCTCTGACAGGGGTGTCACCAAGGGGCGGCCAAGGCAAGCACTGGCTGCCACCTAAAATTTGCTTTCCCCCTCTGGTAAGATGGTCCTCTGTTTGTAATAATTCTAATACACATGAGCATAAGAGAAAGGAAGACAGCCTACAATGATTTGAGACATTGACTGCCTATTTTCAGTGATATCATCTTTAATAGCAAGAAATTAACTAAGCATATAATTATTTTCTTTCTCTCTTTTTTGTCAGATTTTTTCTAGGAACCTAAATTTGACAACAGCATAATACATCTGGAGATTCTGTTGGTGTGCCACCCCAGTGTTTCGAGTTGCCCCATATGGCACCACTAGGGCACCCCTGCTGTATGAGCAAGCGCTCTGACAACAGTCAGAGCAAGCCATTGTTTAAATGGCTAACTAGCTAGCCAATAAAGTTTTATTTAGCACAATCAGTATTTGCTATGTAGGAATAATGGAGCTGCTTTACTTTAGTTATTAAGGAAATCTGAAGACAAATCTACAATAAAGCAGACAATTGTGATGAAAATTCCCACTCTGAAATTTTATAGGCAATACTCAAAAATAAAAATCCAATGGCTCTCTAGCCCAAACACAATACAGCCATACAATCCTCCAAACAACTACCCTCTAGGTGAACTACAGCCAATTCTAGCACAAGAACAGTAACAGAAAGTTTAAGACTTTTAAATGGCTTTTTAAAATTAATCTGAGTTTGTATACAATGACATCTTAGTTATACCAGGAAACCTGACAGTTGCACCCCAAATGCTAAGTACACCAATGGACACCCAGACTGATGGGAAGTAAACAACCTCTCTGTAGATAATCAGTAGGTCATATTTTACACTCCGAGACAGAAAAATCATGTGAGCTTTGTTTTTTGAAAAACAACATTGAATCCATACCATAATACCATTCAGTATCCTCAGAACTAACTCAGAGCATGGCTACACAATCTGTCATCACACTGGTCTCACTGTGCTGAATAAAACCTGCTTTCTTGTTAACTTAACAGAAGCAAATCTGCATTATTCTCATGTATTGATTCAGTGCTTTTACTGATTGAAAGTAAAGCTGAAAAGCTGACAGTGACATCAAAGGGAAAAAAAACAAAACAAAAAGAAACCGTATATGTTTCTTTTCTTCTTTAATAGGGCAGCTTACCCTGACGAAGAAGTCTTTCATGTCTTCCAGACGGTTATAGAAAGGAGCCAGCACTTTGGGCTCCTGTACAGGGCTGTCTTTTCTAGGTATGAGGTCTTTGTAGCGCTGGAACATGTTTGTTGGGTCACTCCAGCACACCTCTTTCAGGTGGTAGAACCGTCCAGTGCACCAGTTATCACTGTGCCTGAGGAAACAAAGTACTGCTTGTGGCTTTCAGGTACTTTGAGAATAATCTGAAAAGGTATGCTGAAAATGATGATAATGTACCTTTTGTACTCTATAAACACAGCAGGTGTATGCTGGAAGAGCTCCTTCAGGCTGCTCTGAGAACAGTTTTGTTGCAGGTAGGTGTAGACGTTGTGGATGTGCTGAATTGTGGAAGTGAATTTTCCCCTTTCTGACTCATCCTCAGGGAGCCTCTGCTCCTGGACATCTTCCTCTGGTTTGACGCACCACTCTTTCAGATAGTTAATCAGAACATCCACTGAGATTGTTTCTCTCATCCCTACAAGAGCAGGAACACAGTTACAGACTCCTTTACAGGACAACCAACAAGAATAGCAATGGACAAAAGTAATCTCCACTGTAAAAGACACATTTTTACCAAGAGCTCTGCTGAAGTCGCTGGAGCTAATGTCCACATAGTCGACATGGGTCCCCAGCAAGTTGGTGACTTCAGGTGATGACAGGTAGACGGAGCTCGGACAGAGGTACTTTCTTTCCAGCTGGCCTCCTTGTTTTGGGCGATAGGCTGGCACCCATTCAAGACGACACAAGGAATGGTAGAAGGAAGACTTGGTGCTTTTGATTGGTTGCCCATCACTGTCGATCACCTGGGCTGTGAGGTACTGAGAGTAGCAATGTCTGAAAGAAAGAGAAAGACTGTTTGAGATGTTTTCAACCCACTTCTACAGTGGATTGAAAACACCACAAGTTACAGACTGTCCCACGTGACACCATTAATGTGGGGTCATTACAGTGCATGGTTGACAATTCTCCAGCTGTCCTGATTTAATGACTCAGAAAAGTGACAGAAGTGTGTGACCTACATTCTCAGCAGCATTGTGAGATAAATATACAGATGAATTTTCACCAACCTGATCAGTGCAATAGATAGCAGTTAAAAAATAGTATTCTCTGAGTCAGTCTCATGTATGCTGTGGAACACTTTCCCCATCCTGTTACCCTGTAGAAGGTAGATATTGTTGTTTAAGCATTTTCCACGTGCCTTTATGGGAATTCTCCCACCTATGGGTGCTAAACATCCTTGGGCAAGATACTAACCCCAAGTTGCTCTCCGAAAAATCCACTGGAATGTGTAAATATTAGATATGGGTGAATGAGGCAAGTTGTGTAAAGCGCTTCGAATGCTCAGATAGAGTAGAAAAGCTCTATATAAGAACGCGTCTATTTACTGTTTTAATGGTTTGAGATGACTTTTAAACTTTTCCAGCTGAACTGAGCTGCTTGTCTTAAAGTGATGTTAAACTGATGCATTCATAGGTGTGTGAGATTGTGTGTATAGCATAAAATTAATAGAATAAAGCACTGCATGAATAATAAGTAGGTAAACATGGCTAGAAAAGTGATTTATAAATGCCAGTCTATTTAACTTTCTTTATTAAAGTGGACCTACTATGCGAATTTCCAGCCATTTAGATTTTACTAGACTGACTTTGGATAATTCATCATTCAAAAAAATCCAAATTTTTCTTACATTGGGTCTTGGTGAAGCCCCTCTGTTCACCTACTTTCTAAAATAAACTGTTTTGCATTTAAGCCAGCTTTCATCTGGTTGGCTGCCCTTTCATGATCAGAAATGATATCACCATATTAGGGTTATCCATTCACTGACATCATAGTAGAAAAAGCAGATTAAAATAGAAGGAAAAAGAAAAGAATTACACCAGTTTCTAGAGCTAGTGAATGGTATGGTATATATAAGGGACATGGAGTACATTAGTACTAAGTTTTTGGGTTTTTTTTACTCATTCTGTATTTGAAATTTGATTTAAAGATTAATTGTTAACTATTCATTCTATTTTCATGTGCTTTAGTCCCTTTTTTTCAAAGGTCACACTGAAAATGACACTACTGTGATGCATTTGAGATCTGTTCGGGAGCCACACCATCTAAAACAGTGCAGCTGATAAGAACTACAAGCATAAACAAAGCTGCTGATAATTCAAACGAAGGAGAAAAAGCAAAAGTAGACACACAGACAGGCACAACGAATAGCTCTAATTTAAAACCTATAGGGTAGTGCTTGGCAGTCAGCCAAAGTCTAAATGATAAATGAGTTTTAACACGCAAAAACAATTTTGGGATCCTTTAATTATTCATTGAAATGTGATGTATAGCAACAGCTGGTACGGAAATCTACACGAGAAATAATTCAGCTGTGTGCTGCTCACTGGCATGAGTTTGGGTGACCTCCTTACCTAAACTGCTCTTGTCTGTTCCCACACAAATATAACAGGAAGTCATGAGATGGTACCGCACTAAAAGCACCTAAATCCAGATTATGAATGTTATGCCTGTGTGAGCTCAAGCCCAAACAAAAGCTCGGTGTGTCACTGCTTTTTTCCCTCAGGAAGAAATGATTTTGAACTGCTGGGGAGGTCAGCCCTGTCACCTCACAGCACCAGGTCCAGGGCTCCAATGTATTCTGGGGCCTTTTACACACAGAGGCTATTTAATCCACTTTATGTTAAAGACTTCATAATACCATATAAACCCAATGGTGCACTTGACTCTGAGACTGCAGGTTTACTTGTGGATGCTAGAATGCCAGCTCGCAGTTTGGATTCAGGAGACAGACCCAGTCTCTACTTTTGAGATTAGGCGTAAAACTTTTTTAAAAGTTTATCTTTAAGGCTGATCAGGTGACCCTGAATCCTCACTTAGTTATGCTGTAATAGGCCTAAGCTGCTGGGGGCTTCCCAGGAGGCCCTACTTTTTCCATTATGTGTTTATATGACACGCTGCATTTAATCATTAGTTATTATTGATCTCTGGCTCTCTTCCATAGTGTGTCTTTTGTCCGGTCTCCCTCCCCTCACCCCCCTTCCTGAGTCTGGTTCTCTTGGAGGTTTCTTCTTGTTAAAGGGAGTTTTTCCTCCCCACTCTCACCAAGTGCTTGCTCATAGGGGGTCATCTGATTGTTAGGCTTTCCTTTGCATTATTGTAGGCTCTTTACTTCACAGTACAAAGCAAATCTAGGCAAATGTTGATGTGATTTAGAGCTTTATAAATAAAATGAAACTACACTGAATTTCTAATAATGGGTACTCCGGTTTCCTCCCACAGTCCAAAGACATGCATGGGGTTAGGTTAACGGGTAATTCTAAGGATAAATGTTGTCTGTCTCTATGCTTTAGCCCTGCGACAGACTGGTGACCTGTCCACGGTGTGCTTTCTCTCGTCCTAGATAAGCTCCATTCTCCCCACAACACTGAACTCAATAAGCGGAAGAAAATGGACGGATGGATGCCAAACAATGTCTGCACTCTAACACAGTAATCACTTAATGGCCACAGTAGAAACAATAGGAATTGCCACCTGATGCTGACTAATCCCAAACCCATTAGTCTGACCATTACTTTCCTGAAATTGGGCAAAATCCACTGGAAAAACATTACACAGGAAGGGGAACATGTTCAGGGTGTGTTTCATGGTGTGATTGTTACCCAGTTTCCCAGTTGGCCTCCAGCAGCTCCAGCAAAGCCATTCTCTGCTGCAACAAGAGGGAGCCAGGCAGTTCTGCTGTGGCCAGAGCGTGAAATTCCTCACACGGGTAGTCGTCGAGTACATAGCCCTCCCCTGGGACTTGGCGCCACGTTGCACTTTCGACTGACCAGGGGCTGGAGGCCTGGTGGAGGAGTATGGCAAAAAAGTAAGCTTTACCACTGATATGGACATCTCTTTTAACCTCCTAGGACCTGGCGTCCACATATGTGGACATCACATTTTGGGTTATTTAGACCAAAATACTCAGTTTTGCTCTACAAGGGCCTGATATCCACTTACGAGGACATTATACTGCTACTGTTCTATCAAAATTTTAAACGAATATCTTCATATGTGGCTCTTATTTTTCATTAAAACAAAAACAAGGTAAAAAAAAAATCTGGTAATTCTTTGTTTTTACATTCATCAGGCCCCAATATGCCCAGATATCAAAGAGAAATTAAAAATGCATGCCGTGGAAGAGTTTGGGTCTTAGGAGGTTAAATGTTCAAATCCATCTGAAGTTAAATCGACTGAGGTGTCCTGCAAGCATTGCTTGCTTCTTTATGGGCTTACAGTAGCAAACTGAATGTGTCTTCTCTTAGGTTGTTATCTACTAAAGCCAGAAGAAGAAGAAGGAAGTCTGATCATGTCCAAGGAACACTGATCGCTGGCAGCACAAACAAAGCCAGAACCAGATTTTTTTTGATTGGTCCAAAACCTGCTCACTTTAATCATTAGTGTTTACTTTGTTTTGTCAACTTTTATACAGTTATAGTATAAGACACCAACAAACAATTGTTAAGACTGTTAGATTTATGTGTTTCAGGTTGCCTATAGTTGCAAGTAAAGTAATCATAGACTGTTTTTTTCTGCTAACTTGCTTGATAAATGGCTTAATGAGATAAATCAGTTTTAAAACTACTATGAATCACTTTTGATTCTGACTAAACCAACTGACAAAAAACACAAGGTCCAGTTCTGGTTCTGCCGGAGGATTCTTCCTGTGAAAAGGGAGTTTTTCCTTCCCACTTTTGCCAAAGTGCTTGCTCATAGGGGGTCATATGATTGTTTGTTTTTTCTCTGTATGAATTATTGTAGGCCCTAGAATGTAGTGTCTACAATAGGGCTGCCACGATTAGTCGACTAGTCACGATTACGTCGACTATCAAAATCGTCGATGACTAATTTAATAGTCGATGCATCGTTTGAAGCTTTGTAAGATCCCAAAAGACGCAGGAATAAGTGGTAGGATTTAAGAGTGTAATAACGGACTGAAACAGAAGATGGCAGCACTGCATGTACAAGGATGCTAGCTGCCGTTAAACCCCGAAGAAGAAGACTGTGTCCCAGAATTCATAGCGCAGCCCAGCTCAGTTTCCAACAACTCTTATTATTCTTTCTGGGTCACAAAATAAACGTTTAACATATTTTCAGGCGAGAATGTAGCTGTGTAAACTTTAAATATCTGCTCAGTTTATCAAGACACCACATATTTTCAAAAGCGCTCCTACGTTTTTGGAGACGTCTGTTACCCACTAGCTCGATAGCTAGCCGGGGTTCAAGGCTCACTAGACCCGGTGAGAACACCGGACTCCCGGCAAATCGTTTTCAAACCCACCGCCGTCTTTTGCTACTCAGGTTAAACATATATAAGTAACTTAGATAACTTACAAATGTTATTGTTTGGCTTTTTTTAGTATTTTATTTGTTCCTGAGTAAATCGTTTTGGCTGAGATTAAAGTTATAGTTTTTACACAGCTGAATAAACGCCAAGCAGACAGCTGATTATCAGAAGTGTGAGATGCTCGAGAATATACTCCGGTGTCCTGTTATATTTTAGATAGCAAGGAGTTTATTAAACTTCACCGAAACAATCTACAAATGTCATTAAAATTTAATAAACTATCATCTTGTCTTTATTTTTAGTTAGCACATACCTTAAACACTTAAAGCTGTAAGCTAATGATAGTTATATAAGAGCAGATGCTGCTGGTGCAATAATCTGTACGTTTTACGTCCAATGGATGATGATCTGATTAGTCGACTAATCGCAAAAATAATCGGTGACTAGTCGACTATCAAAATAATCGTTTGTGGCAGCCGTAGTCTACAATAATACATCTACCTTACAATATAAAGCGCCTTGAGGTGACTGTTGGTGTGATTTGGCGCTGTACAAATAAAACTGAATTGAACTTAATTGAATTAGCCGTTTGAGTCAGATAATTTATACATTCACAATCCTTCAACAAGTGGGCAAACTCTACTGCTAATAGGTGGCACATGACACAACCAAAAGCTCTAGAACAGTTACTAAATGGATCTTCTGGAAGGATTTCTTATCATGGCCCTAATCACAGAATGAGCAAAGCCTACTTTTGCTTTAACATCATTAACAATAGCATAAAAAATCCTTAATGTAATGACTTGTTAATAGCATCTGATGCATACAGTGTTTTTAAACAGGAATGATGTTATTGCTATTTTCCAGCATTGTATGTAGGTAGTATCAGTCACACCATGACTGATAGTATCATCACAAATCCTCATACTTTCCACTGTAGCTGTGGCTCAGTCTAAAACAGGCGTCAGGAATGTGTGAGCTGCACACCTCCGACTATGCCTGAGTGACATTTCTCAGCAGCCACCTGTTTTTCTTCTTATCCTCAAAGCAGCCATTGATCTTCCTAGTCCTGGTGCGACTCATAACTGTTAGTCTTTTCGTCCTTTAATCACTACCTTACTCATCACGATGACTCACAGATGCAGACATATAATCTGGTCTTCCTCTGGTGTCCATGGAACCACTAAATATTTTGCCCTTACAAAACACATCCATAGCCTTTTATCACCTGTGCTTACATGCAGAGCCATCGTGACCTTTGTCGGATCTTTTTCTGCCTATCTGACTGGATCAGTGCAGCTGTGTGTCATTCTTTTCTAGCTGAGGTAACAGTTCAGGAATATCGTCCTCACCAGTTCTGTAGCAGTGAGTGTTTGTCTTTGTTTGCAGATGATGAGACCATCTTTGATTCCCAGTTTACTGAACAGCTCTCTCCATCCTGCCACATCACCGTCTGTCTGCACATAGCAGGGACTCAGCAAGATCCAATCATAGCCTGGTGAAAGGGAAACACAACAGTCAGCAACACGAAGGTTTACAGAAGGAATATCAACAAAGAAACGCTGAACCTGGTAACTGAAAATGTAACTGATTAAAATGAGTTGTTCAGTCATACAAACAAGGTACCTGTGATGCATGGGCCTTTGTTACTAGAATATTATAAGAATAGTCACAGGAACACTGATATTTAGATTTGGTGGCGAGGCTGTTGCTGTCCCTTTCACACAGGCAAGGGGAGCAGCAGCAAGACCCGAGCAGAGAAGAGAGCAGGTATTATTGACAGCAGACTTAATCAGTGTTAATTGATTATGTGGGACACGTCATGAAAAGGATGATTTGATGTGAAGTTGGGTTGCAAAGTGGCTTGCAGTGCGCCTTACACAACACAAGCTGTTATTCTTTCTTTTAATCAAAGCTGTGGGATTCTCCTTACCAGGCAGCTTCGATGGTAAGTTGACGTTTCCGTACTCTTCAGAGAAATGCACCCTTTCGTTGGATGGGCACAGCAGACCCCTGGAGGTGAGGACGGGTACTGCGGTGTCTGAGTACTCCTGGCTAGAGGACGAGTGCTGCTTGATGAAAACCAAGTAACTCACAACCACAGACGTAGGCTTTGACTTCATTGAAAAGGGTAAACAGAAAGAAGAGAAAGAAGAAAGAAAATTCAGCCAGTTTTTTTTTAAAAAGATCACTGATCATCTTTTTTCTCATATTCATTTACAGTGTTTGTTACCTTCCATTTGTTGTTCCTTATTGTAGGGTAGATGTGCTGCTCCAGCAGCTCTTGAGGCTCTAGTTCGTGAACCCCAAGTCTTCTGAGCAGCTCACGAACCTGCTGACTTTCCAAAGGCTCCAAACAGCTCAGCAGGGACGGGTGAACCACACTGACATCCTTGTACAATGCAGCCAGTGGTCCTGTGAGAAGAAAAGTACAGGTTATATCACCAAACTGGTCACAAAAACAAAACCTACTGCATGCTCCTCATTTACTTTACTTTACGGGTTATATGTTATATAATAACCACCCTGTTCAAAGTTGAGTTCTTTTGAGTGAACCTTTTCATCAGACTCTAGAAAGTGTCACTCCAGTTCAGTTCATTTCATGTCACAGACTCGCCCTTCAGAGACTCGCCTGTAACAGATGTGAAGAGAGGCAGAAGACTGCTGTTGTGGCAAAGTGCTAAATGTGGAAGACGTTTTTTTCTGAACAGGCATCTAGTCTCATTTTGTCCTGGATTTGGGAAATACACAATTCTTGGTAAATCTTGAATTACTCATACACTGTCTTAATTTTTAATACAATACTACAATAAAACACAGCAACTACCTTTAAGTAAAAACCTCCAGTGACCTACTTTTCTTCCTTTTAAGGCTTGCATCTGAAGGAACGCTTTCCCACTGATCTCTGCGCTGCTCAATATTTCAGAAGAACACTGTGTTTAACTTCGCTGTCTCTCTAAACCCATCACACTCATCTCTGTTCACCTCGCCTTTGAGCAGAGCCTGAGGTTTATGCTGCACCGAGGCTGATTTAATCTACAATCACTGACCCGAAAAACCAGCTAGAGTAAAGATTTCACTCTGACTTTTATTATTTCCCCATCAACTTTCCAAACATTCTTTATTGAGTCTGTTTCCAGTGACAAAAGCTTTTCATAATTATGAATAGAAGCCTTGCACTCAAAATCATTTGTCAGACTTTATTGTTCCCAAACACCGGTGGTGTGCACTGGTGATTTAGTGCTCTTACATGAAGCAGTCGACCCACAGGAGGCAGATCAATGCCCAAAATCAAAGCCAGCCTTACTGTTAGTCCTCGTGCAAGACCATGCTTCTGGCAGCAAATCCTAAAATCTGAAACCTCACTGGTCACACACTTTCTGTCAGACTTACTACACAAGGCGAATTACTGTCCACAGTGTTCCTATATGCTAATTAACCAACACAGAAGCAGCCAGTTCATTTCAATAACAATCAATGCAATGCATCAAGAGCGGCACAAATTAGCAGGTCAGATGAGGTAAATCTACCAACAGCACAGGTTCAGCTGTGCTGCTTCTAATGTGATGCAACTGTTTCTCTCTGGAAACGACACGGCAATTCATACCAAGGAGCAGGAGTGGAAAAATAAACGTTCTGACACGAGTAGCACGAGGGAAATCTTCCTTCAAAAAGTGAGAGGGGCAGCGTGAGGTCTTTAAGGCAGGAAAGGTTTATGTTTGGATGAAATATGGGAGCCCAGGTGGAATGGAAGATTTATCCAGAGAAGAACTGCTTTATTAGAAACGACTTCCCTGTATTGACCTGAAATCTGTGCTAACAGCTGACCTATAGGAAGGAACATTATTGATTATCGGATCCAGTGTACTATCTACTCTCTATACGTTTTTTTGTTGCATTCATTGTGATGCTGCTGGTATTTTTTTAATGACTCACGACCAGCTGTGTTCTAGATAAATATGATGGATCTGCCTCCCAAATCTGGTGCAAAAAAGCTATTTTGTAATATTTCTTGGTCTTAAAACAATGGTGGAATTTTCTATAAACTTGATAAATTGATCCTTAGCAAGCCAGATGTCATTCTTTTAAATGCTCCCCTCCCCCTTTCTAAGGAAAGGAAGATATTTGTCTAATCTAAACAATTTTGAAAGACAGACATTGGTGATGCTTATGTGAGCCACAGATTCCAGAGAAAGACAAAGGCAGCAGAGGGAGAGGGGAACACGAGCACTTTGGCTCCTTAAAGAAACACTAAACCACTTAGACTACACATCTATTAAAGCCAGCAAGCTGCAGCGGCAGGATGCTTACATCAAAGTGTGAAAATCCATTATTCATGCGCGCCATTCTAAACGTCTGCTTTGGGTACCATTTTCAAATACGATGACGCACAACACAACACCGGTGCCGTTCCTCAATGCTTGTGCGAGCGTGCTCCGACCTGAGTGGCTACATGCCTGCTTATTCTTGGAAAGAGGTCAACTTCATCTGCAGACTGTGTACAAGTTTGTCATACACCTACTTGGCTAACCTGCATGTCTGAGTCTGCTGACTTTGAAAACAGAAGACAAAGCTACTGACGCAGATCCTTTTAACCTTTTCGAGAGGTCAGAGTCTTTCCCCCATGCCATTTCTATATCTACTCAGACATTAAAAAAGAAAGTTTGAATGTGTTCTGTAGTCTGTTACCGTGTCTGTTTACCTAAGTGCCTTGATTCAAATGTACCAGGTAATGCACTGTGCTATTTTTACTCAGTTTATGAAGCTCCACAACAATTTCCAGCTTTGCAAGGATTTCCTGGCTGCAGTTTGTGAGCACAGATGGAGAGTGTTACATGTGCACTTCTCACCATCAGCAAGGTGATACTTATTTATCCGTTTTTGTTTCTCCTACATCAGTTTGTTACATTTTTAGAAACTGAAAACCTGTGAAAGCGTACTGTTCTATATTCTCACTGCTTTCCTTTCTCCATCTCTACTGCTGGTTCACTGTTTTTTGTTTTGTTTTTTTTCACGCTTGTTTTAGCAAAGTGCAATCATCACATGCGTATCTATAAATTCTCTGCAGGTGCAGAGCAATTATCTGCACCAAAGCAGCAAAAACACAGAGACATTGCTGCTGACTCTTTCACAATTCTTCTTTAATTCTACATGCAGCTGTACACTGTATGCTGCGCCTGTCTTTTTATCACAATACTGCAGCTATTCATCTGTTAAGAAACAGTATTAAAATATGCAGTAGTTTTAGTTTTACTTATGTATGTAAAACATAAGCTGATGTGGCCTATTTCTTTGTGGATTATACTTTTAAAGCCTTTTACTCTTCACATTGGTTTTAGGAGCCAGAAGTTGCCATATTTGGATGTGAGTGTGCAAGGCTAAGCTCTCAGCTAATGTTAGCAAATTTGTTTAGCATTGAAAGAAGAAAACAAGCTAGGTATACAGCTAGGGACTAAAGGCGCTTGTCCTTGTGTCAGTACCATAATAGCATCCACTTTTTTACTCACTCCATATTTCAAGCTGAAGGTGTTAGTATTTGGTCAGTGCAATGTAGTTTTGTTTTTTTTTGTATAGTCAAAGATATCATATTTAGAACAGCGCTTGGAGTGATAAGCTATCAGCTATCAGGCTAATTTAACAAGTGCACAGAGACACATATTTGCAAATTATAGCAAAGTAACAGTACATGAAATAAACAGCTCCACACACTGCAGAACTCACATTTCCTTATTTATTGCCTCTAGTAGTGTATGACGTTCAAGCACATCGTGTACGAATCGTTTAACCTTTTCTATATTAAAAAATAATCACCCCAACCTCATACGGTCCCCTGAATGCTGGAGATGTCAGACTGGGGTAGGCACATTGACCCATATGATTTGGAGCTGTCCTAAAACCCAAATCTTTTGGACTGAGATACATGACTTTATCAAATCAACCATACGATGGGATATTCCTTTTTCACCAAGGCTATTTGTTTTGGGGGACCCATCACTCCTTAAATATGCTCCGCCTAAGGCTGCTGAGTGGGTTCAGACTGCATTGATGCTGGGGCGTAAACTCATTATCTCCCAGTGGAAGGCTCCTTCCACCCCACCTGTCTCTGTATGGCATATTCAACTAGGGAGACTCGCTGCACTAGAACAACTCTCATACAGGCTCCTGAATAAAGTGGAGAGTTTCCATCTGAAGTGGGATCCATATCTGTCCAGAATAAAACGAACAGACTAGAACTTAGAGTGGGATAGACATTGGAGTTTTGACGAAGCACTCTCAGGGATGTCAGAGTGTGGTGTGCAGTAAGACCCATATAGTCAAAGGCTGGCTGTTTTGGTTTGTTTTTTGTTTGTTTTTTTGTTGTTGTTTTTTCCTATTGTTTATCTCTTGCTTTGTTTGCCCCCCCTCATTTTGGTTTGGTATTCTCTACTGTTCTGCTGCTATGCTGATGTTTTCTTTATGTGATGTAATCTGTCTCTGCAGTGGACTGTAGTGTTCTAAAGGTAGAATAAAATATTAATCACAAAAAAAAATAATCACCCCCACACAGTTGTTAGAGGGGCTGAAATTAACTTTTAAGAAAGCAAGTGCTATTTTTACCTGCCTGTAAAAATGTTTTTTTATGCTAAAAGTAGAAAATGATTCCATTTTCTACTTTTGGAGCATCCTCTAGTGGCCATTGGAGGAAGTGACGCTGTTTGGACTTCTGCAAGCTTCTCTTTTCAGCCCCAAACTTTAGGCTTGTCCTATTCTATTCTTTGACTTAAAGCAAGGCAAAGTTATTTCAGAAGGACACACATAATCAAGATATCAGTTTGCAATTTAATCACCGATCACATTTCACAGATCAAGCCTCTTAGCCACTACATACTGCCACTAATAGAGTTATGAAGTCAGAGTATTACCTGTCTGTGCTTGAGCTTTCTTTTTCTTGGTCTTGCTCTCTTCCATTGGAAAGAACACTCCTTCCACACTTAGTGCCACCGCACGTCCGTCAGCTAGAGGGATTATGGGTAGCTCTCTGAGCGTCTGCAGGATGGAATCTGCCTCTCCGTATCCATGCTCCAGAGCTCGGAAGTTACAAACCAGAAGCCTGGCCAGCTGATGTAGACCTGCATCTGAAACACAATTCAATTCAATTTTATTTATATAGCACCAAATCACAACAAAAGTCACCTCAAGGCGCTTCATAGATACAGAGAAAAACCCAACAATCATATGACACAGTCTGGTGTTCAGATTTGCCATTACATAGGCAGAGAAAACATCAGTTTGTTTCTACTGAATGAAAAAGAAATCAAATGGAATATTTTAAAGTTTAGCCATTTATTATAATGACAATATAACTATGCAGCATCATATTGCCCTCACTGTGAGATGCCAGGGTTGCTCTGCACACACCTGAATGGATACCTCCCACTGTCATCAGCTCCTTGGCCATGGCTGTGGTTACTATGGTAACATCCGTTCCCCGCAGGTATCGGACTCCCAGGTGAGTGAGCAGGGAGGTGGGCGGTGCTGGGCTTAGATCCGGATGCAGATAGGACAGAGACAGATGCTTTTCCAGCTCACCTCCACCGATCACTTCCCGTATCACAGGGTCCTGACAGACGGCCACCTGGGAGGGCAGCTTGTACACAATCTTACCATCTGAGAGAGAAAGCAGAGGAATGTTTACAGTGTTACAGTGAAGAAATAATCTTTCATATTTCTTTGACATGCTCCTGTTTGTGCTCTGGTCTAACCCCAGCTCAACCTGTTTGGTTTTTCGTTTTTACCTTTACCTGAGCTGGTTAAACTTGTAGTTGACTCAATGGAAATATCCTCTGGCTCACTCAACATTTTACCTGCATTTTTGTTTAAAACAGGTTTACCCGTGTCTGTGTCTCTGTATGCGAACTGTAATCAGTGCTTCACTGGTCTCTAGTCAAGTCCTTGCTTATTCTAAGAATGCTGTCATCTTCCACTTTAAAAAAAAGCACTTACGCATTAATCTCCAGTTTATTATTTCTTGCAAATATTTAATAAAAGCTTGTAGCTAACCAGCTGACAGATGTTCTGGATAAATGCAGTATTGGGGTGATCCAGTCTGGCTTTTGCATTGCTCATCTTACTAAAACAGCTCCTCTTTAGAGTGACACTTTGACCTAAACTCGTAAAAAACTAAATTCTGACCACCAGGTTTTGTCGATAGCCTGAGATACTGGGTTCGGGCTGGTATCGGGCTCCGCTTTGGTTGATTGATTCTCCTCATATCTGCCTGAATGATCCTTTTCTGTGTCCTGTTCCACTTCTCTTGCCTACAGTGTGCCGCAGGGTTGCATTTTGGGGGCCTTATTGTTTATGTTAGATCTGCTCCCTCTTTAGGACACTCTGAGGTTATTTCTTGTTCCTTTTGACTCAGCTTTAACTTTAAATGAAGTGAAATCTTTGATTCACTTGAGCTTTTTTCATTCAAGAAATATTCCCAAATTGAGTTAATCTGTATCACACTCTGCATTAGAAATTGCTGGTCTTGCTTTCATTTTTAACATCTAGTTTTAGTTTTTAGTTTAGTTTTATAATACCTGAACTGAGAGTAGGCAGGAAGGATTTGCCCTTGAGCAGCTGAATAATCTGGCCGGCAACAGGCTTGAAGAAGTCCAAAACCTCGTCAGACAGGGGGATAAACTGAAGGAACTGGCACAGGCCCTTCAGTCCCGTGAACTCTGGGTGATTCTGGAACAACGAGAGGAAGGAATGTGACATAAAAGAAAAAGCTCTCTTCAGATGGAGACACAACCAAGATCTAATATTAGCCTAGCTTAGTTACCTCAGCTACAAAAAGAACCAAGCCTTTATGGGAAATAGACAGACCTGTAATTTCCTGGTACATACCAAATCTGCATATTATCAGATTTCATAAACTTCATTGCTTCATGTGCTCAGAATTTATTTTACACCGTAATGTATCAAATATGCAGTTTTAACGCTCTCTTCTAATAGAATGATTTAATGTATCTGCTAATAATTTCTGGTTAGTATGACTGAGCAAATGTTCAAATTTTATCCTCCTGCCCAGATATGTCACAGTAAACGATCCTTAAATCATATTTTCTAAATCAACTTGCATATTAGTTTCTAATGATCTCATACTGCAACATAATGTGCATTTCATACACATGTATCATATAACATTGTACTTTCTTGGTTATTTTTCTCTATTTCTGCAGCTATGTCTTACAGTGAAGACATCCATGGCCTGGAGGAAGAGCTGTGCTATTTCAGACCGGAGCCACTGGTTCCAGGAGCTGTCTCTGTCAACATCCTCACGAGAAGAAGGGATGTCAAAATCACCTGAACAAGAAACAAACATCAGTTATTGACTGCACTTGTTCTTCATCCAACGGCGCCCGTGAATAAACTGCTCTCGTCTCCAGTCTCACCTTGGATGATAAAACGGAAGCCGAAACTGCGAAGGGGCAGGTAAGCAAACACGGGCTGCTTCTGAGGCTGGCACACAATGTTACTTCCCGTGGAGTCGCTGCCAAGCTGGAAAGCCAGAGCGAGCTCGGTCGACTCTACATCCTCTTTGATCTGAAGGAGGCACAAATCAATGTCACAACAGAGCCGACAACTTGCTAACAGGCTGACTTCTTGCACAAATGGGTTTGCAAAAAGTGAGGCCACTGGAAAAAAGAGAAGAAAATCAAGAGCACAGCGTGTCTCAAATAGCCTCTGTCACTCAGCTTTGCTCATTCTCTTACATAACCTAACTGCAGGTAACAGGACGCTGCCTCTGGGAAATAAAAGAAGGAAAACAGCTGAAGGAGTAAGAGAAGGTATTACTGAACCCTTTCAGCCTGACAGATCATTAAAATCAGCTCGGTGGTGTTTATCTGCCCGCGTGAATCCAGTGAATAAGTGTTCATAAAGTCTGATGGAAACCCGAGAAAAGACATTTGAGGAGCAGAACGATCAACACTCATATTTACAGGAGTACATCAGAGAAATGCAAATCCACAGTAGATTTTATTTATGCCCCAGGAGGGATGGAATATAGGAACAGATGGTTAGTCGTTGTTCTGAAATCCAAATATGATATGTGCGCCTGAAAAGGGTGAGTTGTGGGAGTTAGCTCGTGTGCATCACCTTCTTGGGCTTCAGTGTGGTTTTGACCACTAGCCAGCGCTCGGTACCCTCCGAGTGTTCCACCTCGAGCACATTGTGATTGAGATCTTTACGAGTCATCGTCATGAAACGCTTCTCACTCTGCACACAGACACAATAAATACAGTAGCAACAAGGTCTTTTATTCCTAATCCATTTAGGTGGGTTTATGTGCAAAAACACACATGTGCAAGCGCTTGTTGTTGACTTACCTGATTGTAGATGGTGATGGAGCGTAGTCGATGCAGGAAGAGCAGCAGCGACGGGTGCACGTCATGAAACAGGTTCCTGGTCTGATGGCTCTCGGTCCGGAGAGGAAGGCTGATCTTAGTGGTCCAGCTGAAAAAGAAGAAGACAAAAAATTAGACCATGGGTCTAATATGAGCAGCAGACGGCTAATAACGTTAAACAGATGTTTTGGCTTCCCCATAACCAAACTAAATTACCCGTATTATAACAATAAACAAGGAATTCAACTACACTGTTCCAAAAAATAGTAATGTCAAATTATTTTACTGTGTATTTCTAGAATATCATTACATTTACATAAGTAGACTGTGATCTGACACGTTACATGTAAAATAACATAACATCACTGTAAATGTAATAAAACACAATTTACTTGTTTTTTTAATATATTCTTTTGTACATATGCATATTTAGATTGTAAAAATACATCCAGAAATGTATCATAATTTCACAAATTTTTGTCTGTTATTTGAAAGATTGAACTGTTGAATTCAAATGTAATGCTATAAAAAAGCATATAACATGATCCCTATAAGCTTGTGTTACATCACATAAGTATTATTGTCATTGCTAGTTAGGGCGATCGTGGCTCAAGCGTTGGCAGTTCGCCTTGTGATCAGAAGGTTGCCGGTTCGCGCCCCGGCTCGGACACTCTCGGTATTGTGTCCGTGGTCAACCTACCGCCTACTAGTGATGGCCAAAGGGGCCGATGGTGCGTTATGGCAGCCTCGCCTCTGTCAGTCTGTCCCAGGCCATGCAATCCATTATTATTTAAACCAACTGTTAACTGTATATTTCTGTACATTTACGTATTATGATTCATATTGCCACATTCAGTGACCTTGTTTATAGGTAATTTCATTGTTTGATCACGTTAAAATGTTCCTAATTTAAAAGCACTTGGAAAAGGCAGAATCCCATGTAAAATTAGCGCAACAAACTCTATTTTCATTACTGAAAATGACCGTATTTTTATGGGACAGTTATTTTCTGTAATTATACGGTCGTATTTTGGCACCCCAGCTGCCGGAATATCACCGTTTTTTAAAGATGTTTTTTTTCCTATTTATAGATGATTTCATTGTTTAATGACATTAACATGTTCCTAATTTAATGTTTAGCGGCACTTGAAAAAGGCGAGATCCCATGTCAAATTAGCGCAACTAATTGTATTTTCATTACTGGAAATAACCGTATTTTTATGCGGGAGTCATTTTCTGTAATTATACGGTCGTATTTTGGCGCCCCAGCTGCCGGAATATCACCGTTTTTTCAAGATGCTTTTTCTAACAGTGTATTTATACTAGAGTGGGGACATAAACAAAGAGGGTCAGATTCTGACGCAGAGCAAATTATCGTGAGACCACGCTTGCAAAAAGCAGAGGAACGTTTAGCTGGTGACCTACAAACAATGTGCCGATTTATGCACACAGACACAGTCAGCGTTTCAGCGATCCACTGAGAGCCCCACAGATTACAGGGCAACAAATGAGCCGACCTGACCAAGAAGCTGACAATGCAGATGCCGTTTGTTACTTTGGATCTCACAAACATGAAGTATATAGGGAGATGACGGTAAAGATGGGTTTTAGCTGCACTTTGTAGTGTAGTTTATCACAACTGTGTAATATTGATCTCCAAAGTTAAAATAAGAGGTTTGTTTTTAGAAACAGCTCCAAGAAAAGCGCTGGTGTAAATACTGAAACTGGTAACAGATCAATTCAATTTAGCTGATCGACTCTCAGGGTACTGGGATCAATAAGTCATCTGACCTGTGCTGATTTATGTCCCTCAGCTGTGGATCCAGAGGCCTCGTATCTTCAGTCCAGTGGGGGAGGATGTATCCCATGGGGCCACAGTTCTTGTCAAAGTGCAAGTGGAAGCCATTGGAATGAATCTCAGGACAGTCTGTGACCTTAAACACTGACTTGAAGCCAATGCCCTTCTGTCCTGTACGAAGTAAAACAGGCGAACGTCATTTGTCTATGTGGTTTTAAGTTCTCCAACACTACACAGTTGTAACGGTGGAAGAACGAAAGAGGGCCAAATGCAGTTACCAATGTATCCATATTTGTGTTTTCCCTTAGTGCTGCGGCCTACATCACAAATAGCCCGAATGTTCTTCTCCTGGAAGCCGGTTTCATTGTTGAGGACAGTGATACAGTCTCGCTCCACCATAAAAGCCAGCGCTGGAACGACCCCGGACTCTGCCGGGTAACTGTTGTCGTCGGCATTCTGAAAGAAAGGAAAACAAAGAGTTTGGAGGAAATTGGACAAAATTCAAATCAAAATACAAAAGCAAAGAAGTTTCCTTTCATAGATTTTACACCCACAATCAAACTGCTGTTTTTTGTTTTACAGATCTTTAAAAACTATTTTTATCCTTCCTGATTTCTTATTTTTTCTTATTTGTCACACTGGCCACGTTTCGGTTCATCAGACAATTTTTAAGATCCACCAAATTTACCTACTCTTAACAGTATTGCTTTAATTTCCAAACATTAAGCTCATGTCAAAGCATCTCAATCGGATTTAACTCAGGACTTTAGGCAACGCTAAAACCTTCATTTTGGCCTTTTTTAGCCAATCAGAGGTGGACATGCAGGTGTGTTTCAGATGATTTCCATACTCTATTTGTCACGTCCGGTGTGGCAGACGTGTGGAGTTTGTAGAAAGGACCCAAAAGGCGGCAGCTCTGGTGCAGGTGAATATTTATTTACAGGAGTGGGTACAAACAGCAATGGTGGGTGAACATGAAACTGGAAAACCTAAACTGGGTAAAACTAACAAAACAAATCAGAAACGAAGATGCAGGGAGGTCCGGCAAAATACACAGAAAGACGGACGGAGAGACGCAGGAAGACCGAGGGGAACAACACAGACGAACCAGCAGCGAGGACGAGGTAACACACACTATAAATACACACGCCAGGAATCAGGGGATGGGAAACAGGAGGGGAACACACCTGGAATACATGACAACTGACGAGGCAGGGGAAACGTAAACAGAACACGCTGGCATAAGACAGAGCCCTTCAAAGTAAAACAGGAAACACATACACGTAATTACACAGACTCAGAGACGCGGACTAAACACAGAGACCTACTACACTAAGGGAATGCACAAGCAGGGAAGACACCAACCAGAGGGAACACCACTAAACCCTAGAAAATACAAAACCATCAAAAGTAAAAGTACATAACCAAAAACACTGGGTCACCGACCCAGGACCATGACAGTATTACCCAAGTGCGACAAGACAAGTGAGGCCTGCACTTCTTTAGAAGTTGTTCTGGGTTTTTATGACCTATAATCTTGATTTAAAAACTGCATATTGTATTAACTCAGGTTATCTTCGTATAATCTTAAAATACATTTGACAATATGAAACCTGAAAGTGTGACAAATGTAAAAAATCTAAGAAATCAGGATGGAGAAACTTCTGGAAGCTTCTGATAAACACGTTCAGATTTCTACCTGAATGAGCTCCAGGACGAAGTGTGTGTCCTTGCTGTAGAGTTCAGTGGAGAGGCGGTCTAAGCTGCGGCCCAGTCGCTCCTGGTGGACCTGCATCAGTTTCTGGCCTTCAGCTGTCAGTTTCACCCCGATGCCAAACTCACTTTTCCTGTCAGAGAGAAAGAGGAGACCAAAAAAGAGTGACAGAGCAGCCACAACCAAATCATGACACTTAAACGGACAGAGCAGTTATGGATAAAGGTGACAAACCTGATGTCTTCAATGACGGCTCTCTGGATTGTGTCCTCGGACTCACAGCTGTCACCCTCCTTTTCATCTCCGTCAGACATTTTGAGCTGTTCCTCGCCCTGGCCTCCTTCAGCGTCGCTGCTGACGTCTGATATCTCTCCGTTAGGCACCGAGGCCAACTCATACAGCTGCTCTTCATCCTCTTCCTCCTCCTCAGCCTCTATGTCTTGCTCATCGTTGACTTAAAGAACACATTTGGTAAAAGATTATAATTTTTCGCAGTGTGAAAACAGTAATAAAGTTCAAAATCCTGCAGTGGAGAGCCACTTTTAATCACCTTGGTGTGGGCTGTGGTACAGCTGGGAGGATTCAAAGCTGTTGTCCATGATGTTATCCTCAAGAAAGTCATCTTCACTCATGTTGAGAGCTGACAGACTGCTGCACTCAGAATCTGTCAAATTAGACTGAAGACATAAGAAAGGTAAGAAGAACACGTTAATAACAGAAATATGCTGCTGAGCAACGGTTCATTGGTATAGAATTACAACTAGTAAACAACATTGTTGAGTATTTCTTCACATTTCTGTATTTTCACTGCTTTGTACTTTCCACACAATTCAAATGATTAATGGCGATACATAATGTCCAAAATTTACTGTGCTGTCACTGACCAATCAATCTGATCAATATGACTTAGTGGCACCTCATTGGTTAGCGCTGTTTCCTCACAGCAAAATGGATTTGTGAGGAGCTCCACATTTTTATACTTTGGATTCTCGTAGAGTTCCTCCGCATGATTCAAAGTGCAAAATAATCTGTTGGAGCCGAGTCCAGGCCAATATTTTACTCAGTTACATCATGCCATATTTAAGTATTTGTCAAGATCTTTAAGTTTCTATTATAATCTTGATCATTTTATGTTATAATGTAATCGGCTGTGCTCCATAAATTAATCCTGCTTTGTTAGTCTGTTGTTGTAAAGTGTTGATAGGTGTCGTAAAGGGGGGTGTATTTGGCCCGCATGCGGAGGGGTGTGGGTAAAAGGTTAGGTAAGCAAGCAGGACGGGGAGCAACAGTTTTCTGAACGTCGCCGTTTTAATGTTATTTTTTGTTGTATCATAAAGGGAATGTAAACGGAGCTCCCACCAGAGGCATTTGTTTTGTACCTTTCGATTTGTATGGAAAATAAATGTTTTGCCCCCTTTTTTCCTTCGCCTCGTTTTTGCTACCAGAAGGCATCCAAGCTACTAAACAAGAGCACGAGGCAGAAACTTTACGTCCTGCAGAAACGGCAAAGAAGGACCGAAGGTTGCCGTTACATAATCCTTAGTAATTTAATAGTGGGCCTTTGTGTAGCCGTCCAGGTAATCCACTGTCTGAAACAAGCTGATTTCCCTTTAATTGTACATTTTCTAATTACCCTCTGCAGAATTTTAATAAAACCACCAGGAGGCCGCTCACGTGCAAACAGCCAGAGTTGCATCAGGAATATCACTGAAATCTACGAACAAGTATTGGGGCCGTGTTAAGAAAAAAAAATTATTATCGACCTTTTTGAGAATAAGGTCGAAATTGTAATTGTAATAGAAATTGTAGTAGAAATGTGGAGATTACAGTTGTTGTCTCAAAACAAACTGCCACAGCTGCCCTGGGAGTGAAATCATACTTCAGAATCGTTTTCAGTAACAAGGAAGGAAAAGATTTCTCTTCAGAACGCAAACATATTGTGTGATGAGAATAAGGATGTAGAAAAGATCAGACAGAAAAACACACGAATGTGGAAGAGTGGATTTGTACAAAATGAACAGCCTGGTAATGGACAGATGCAGTTATGATAGTTATGGCTGTGCAACCAAGACGATGTATCACAAGTTGGCTGATCCGTTTGTTTAACAATGCATTTTGTAGAGGGTTATATGTAGACGCAGTTATCTCCACATTTCAACCTTTTACTCTAAAAACATTTTAGTGTTTAATGTGGAATTTCAAATTAATTTTGAAAATGATTAACAATATATTTTTTTCTTGATGTGACTCTGTCCTAGAAATCATACAAGAGTCAAGAGTGGAGAAAGATGTCTAGAAATCGAGGTTTTTGGCTCACAGGACCTATTTTATATACATTCTATTCAAACGTTAGCTATCCAGCAGTTTACATCTGCCCTTTAACCCTTTAAGACCTACCATAGAACCAAGTCCGCCAGAGCTTATATTATATTTTTACATGCTGTGGAGCCATTTTTGGGAGCATTTCAAGTTGCTATACATCAATACAACCAATACGGCCTAAATTTTAATAATATATCTGCATTAAGTGCATAGTAATTACATAAATTGCAAAAAAGTGCAATAAACTACAAAGAAATTGAAAATCGTTTTTGTTTTTTTAACATATATTTCTAGTTAGAGAAATTTAAGAGGCTTATCCCTCAAATTTGCAAAAAAAAAAAAGCAGCATATGCATCAAAATAAACTATTTCCAGCAGTGCAATATGAGTCCTAAGCATCCCAGAAACGACACAGAAAGTCATAAAGTCAAACATAACTTTTAAAAACACCACTATAGGCTCATAAGGTCCTGATGGTAAAAAACTACATTTCCGCAAAATGACGTCACTTCCGGTTTCGGGCAGGTCATGGCGGACCAAGTTCGCGCTGATGTCTATTCCAACGTAGGAAGTGTTACAAACAGCTGATCAGATCGGCAAAGCGTGTTTCTGGAATATTATGTTTTTGTTGCTGCAAGTGCTTTTTATGCAGTTTTTGCAAAGCTATATGTGGAAGGAAACTGTGACCGAGGACAAGCTGATGGCATAAGATGTAAGTACAACTCCTCTGGTTTCATATGCAAAAAAAATTATTGCGCTAGCTTACGTGGTTGCAGAGCTACCGGGATTTAAAAATAGTTACGCAAAACGGAGCGTGCCCGCTCCTACCGGTTTTAAAGGGTTAAGAAGTCTCTGATGCAGAAGAAAATATAGATATCTCCTATATCTAGTGATAATAAGTCTCAATTCTGAACCTCAAGAGTTCCTTTTGCGCAATAAAAAATGTTTAAACAATGCTGCTTTGTCGTGGCAGCAGGGCTTTGGCATTATACCCTTAAAAAAAGCAGACTTTCCACTAGAACCAGTTCTTATATGTTGCTTTTTTACCCTTTTTTGTGTTTTTCTCTTACTGCTTACTTTACAACTCAGCTATCATATACCGCATGCCATTTTTTATGTTATTTGAGCAGCAGTGAGATTCCAGTATACTCTAAATACAAAGTCCATAACTTTGTGGATTGATGTTGTGCTGATATATGTCACTGACAAAAAGGACTCTTCAATTCCAGTAGTAATATCTAAGCTACATTTATAGATTTCTTCGCTTGTGTTCTGACCTTGGCTTGGTCCACAGGTGCTGAGTATGTGTTACAGCTCTGGCTTTGAGGTGGGTTCAGCTTTTTCTCGTAGTCTTTGATCCAGTCTGGAATGCCTACAAGGATGCCCAAACGATGCAGACAGTTCATGTACCTCGGCTCCGACTGAGCCACGGTCATCAGGACCCGTTTAGATTTGGCCTGGCCCAGGACACGGGAGAAGGGCTCCAAAAACACCTGGAAGAACATAAATGCCAGAATTTTAAATGCACATGACCGTGATGTTTGATTACACATATTTGTTATGTACATTGTATTGTACAAATTGTTGCAAAGCAAAAAGAGACAAGATGTTGCAGACAACTTGAGAGAGCTTTAGCTCTGAGATGTCCAACAAGCCATCTAAGTCTGTGGTTGGCATGACAACTGAATAACAGCGATTTAGCTGAACAAACTAAATTCAGAGGCTAAAGCTGCCCACTCATGTGTTCCAGGACACACTGAAATGTTGTCGCATGTTCCCTTTTTGTTGATTGAAAGCTGTTTACTGGAATCATCAACACATAGTGCCAGCATCGATGTCCAATAACACTAAATATGATCAAGGGTTTGTTGTGCCAAAGAGCACAAACTAATCAAAACATCAACTAGATTTCAGTTGGATATAAATATATAACATATCAGATCTTGAAATTCTAGCCTTCTGCAGAAGACATGAGATGCATTTTTCAGCATCCACTCCTGACCTGCAGCAGAAGAGCCTGACAGGTTCTGGTGGGGATTCGTGTGAGACACTCCAGGAGGAACTTGGCAACTTTGTCGTAACATGACACATCCTCCTCGGCCAGGGACAAATCTAAACGACACAAATTCTGTGAGTCCAGTTGTGCATAATTCTTTTCTATGGAGCAAAATGATTTTCCATCATCTATCCTGTTAAATACCTACCTTCTTTAGCCACAGCTGCTGCCAGAGAGCTTTGCATGTGGTTGCTCAGGAGGGCTATGGGAGCGTTAACTATTCCGTCAGCTACCACCATGGACACGAGGTGGCCAGCTGTGCCCACGGGATCAAGGGCCGTAGTGGCACTAGAGAAGTGCTTGTCTCCTGTGTCTGTGGTGACCCTAAACAGCACACCGGGGCTGACCTCTAATGCTGCTAGGCCCGTATTACCTGTGCAGTAAGTAAAACATGAAATCACCCATTAGTTGTTGATGCCTTTGTATTGCTGCTAACTGCTCAAGAGAACATCAAATTTAATTATCACAGCCTGGATACCCAAATGATGCCGACAGCTTATGTGCCTCGGTATGGAAGAGGATTACGGCAACTAGGAAAAATACAAGTGGTCTTTTTTTTCTTTTCCGCAATCAACTTCTGTTGTTTTTAATTCAAATTCTGAATTCTTTTTTCTCAGAATTCTGACTTTAATCTGCAAATTCTGAAATCTTTTTTTGTTGGAAATTCAGCTTTTATTCAACTTCTCTTCTGTGTTTTTCAACTTCTGTTGTTTTTATTCAGCTTCTGTTTTTTTTTTTTTTATTCAACTTATCCCATTTTCATTCAAATTCTGAAATGAAAACATCATGAAAAGATGATGTAATCAAATTAGTACTTAGTTATCTAAAATTTGCTTTAGAGGTTGCTGGCTTTTTTAACTGTTCCAGCACTAAACAATAAAAGAGACACTAGATTCTACATGTCTTAAGAAATTTGATTTAGTTAACTAAAAATAACTGCGAACTAAAACTAGAAAAACATTTTTATTACCTAAAATAAAAAAAAGTAGCAAAGTAACTAACAGTAATGGTTTTGCAAAGTCCTTGTTAATTTGGTAAAAACTTTATCACAGCTCTTTCGATGAGGCTGTAACGGACGTGCTTATTGAGACTTTGGATGTCTGAATGAATGTGAGTCAATTGCTTTCATAATGTTCTGTGTTTTTATTCTAATATCCATACTGATCTCTGGCATTTATTCTCCATATAATAACACTACAAATGTCTAATAAAAATTAACAACTGACTAAACTATAATTAAAGATCTTCAAAAGCTAAAGTGGAAAAACCAAACCAAAAGGTGAAAGGATAAATGTTTGTCTGTGCAATGTGAGACACGGTGGTGGTCGTCCTTTCCTTTAATGTTAAAACTTAAAATATGCAAACTAAGGCCTTCAACAAATAAGGTTATATTTATCTTAGTAAGAGCTTGCAGGAGCTCAAAGTGCACGACCCAACTGCAGCACAGCGTGGTAAAGTGGGAGCAGCTGTGTGTGGCACTGCTGCAGTTTTCATCTACACTTGTTGTTACAGTCACAGCAGTGCCCACTCTGTGTCTTCCACATTTATTTTACAGTATATAACTTAATCTAATCATCTGTTTATTATACAGCGTGTAGTCATGTTTATGTTGAAATGAGTGCACCGGTACAGTTAGTTACGTCTCACCTTGTATCGACTGCCCTCTTGTGGACTTAATGTGATAATCAAACATGATTTCTACACACGTTTGGCACTTTTTGACAGCAGAAACAAACATTTTTTATTTATATCTTTAAATCGAAACAAGGCTTTGTTTGTGCACAATTATCTGAACTGAATGGCAGAAGGTAAAAATAATGCACTCTATATCACCAAGGATTCATTCTGGATTCAGTCTACACATATACTGAACGACGTATCGTTTTATCAACTCATTTTACACAGTTCACTGGTTTATGGGAAATAGGACACCTTGTATATGGTTAAGTTATTTTAAGCACTCAAAGTGCTTTCTACAACATGCCTGAGTTAGCTGACTCAGGAATACGGTATGCTGTAGCTCAGCAAGTATGACCTGCTATATCTCCTTAGCTACAGCCACGCCATACATCACATTTAGTTGAGTTTAAAAAGTCTAAAAACGATCATGTTCAAAGCAATATGCCTCGTGCCTACCTGCATTTTTTTCAATGAATTCCTTGAGGGAGCCGTGAAGGGGTTTAAAGATCAGCTCCCACTGGCTCCACTCACTTAAATCCTCCAGCAGAGGGCAGGAGAGCAAGCTGGCCAGGGCCTGGTCCTTGGACATTTCACCAAGCCGACCCACTGACTCAAATCCACCTTCAGCACTGTTCATGGATGTGAAAGACAGAAGGATAAAGGCAACTGACATGAAAACTGGACCTGTGAAATGATGGGGAGTTTATCTTTAAGTCATTCATGCTCCCATAAGGTTTTCTCATTTTAAAGAGGACCTAGCATGCTCACGTCCAGCTCTACATATTTATTGTTGGACTCTACATGTCCAGGCAGAGCGGCTTTGTTTGATTCAGAGTTCATAGCAATCCTTATTTATCTTAATACTAAGCCTTGGTGCAGTATGTCTGAATCAAGCCGTTTCACCAAGTCTCCATTTAAGGCTGCCGTCCCTTTTAGCTAACCTCTTCTAATTAGCTTCTCCTCACAAACAGAAGGTTTGAACAGCAGGTGGGTGGAGCCTCTCACTGACACACCGTGCCAGAGGTAAAAGAACAAACAAAGCCTGAGTTTTTGCCTCCACCACTCTTACAGATATACAATAAACATAAGGAAAAGCATAACATTACAAATCCTTCCCATGTACTGAGGTGCATTTCTGTCTGTCTGGTGATAGGCTTCTAACCTTGATTTGCCTTGTTTAGCAAACAGGGCTGATTCATAGCAGACTGGGCTCAGTCCTCCTCCACCCAGTGCTTTTTGCCGTTGGACCAGGTCAGCCAGTCTGTGCAGAGGACCATGCCCCAAGTCACGACTGTCCCGGACCCCATAGTGAGACCTCAGTGCTGACTCAATGTAGGAGAGCTGAGGAAACACAGTTGCAGTGTAGTTTTAGAACATCTACTGTGAAAAAAGGGCTGTATCTGTGTCTGTTTTTATGACTCACTTCATCTGGATCAGTGGAGGCTACGTCGCCGCACTGTTTGATGAACTCAAACACATCTTGTTTGGAGGGTCTGAAGCCACTGCCGGCTCGCTCCATGCTGCTGCCCAGAATCAAGGTGGACCCCACTGTGTCCTGCAGCAGCTGCACACAACCAGATGAGACCTTATGACCGCAAATTCTTTTGCTTTGTTAATTTGGTCCCATACCTGCGATTTGCAGAGTTAAAGTAAATCAAAAATGAGAGAACTACCTGAATGTTGTTCACCAAAAACTCCAGGAAGCTGCCTTTCTCTAAAGACAGGAAGTCTTTCACGTGGAAGTGTTCAGACAGTTTTTTCTCCAAGGAAGCAATGTGTGCCAAAGTGATAGCTGAGTTCTGAGCAGCCAGTTTGTCCCTTAGATACTGCTTCACTTTGGCTGAGAAATAGAGAGCAGAAACGTGCATTTTCCATTTAAAAATATAACAGATTCATGTTTAGGATAGGATAGGCTAATATACGTGTAACATCTTGCGTTAGAAACCTTCGCTTGGGAGAGATTTGGTGGATTTGTCCTCTGGTTTAGTTTTTTCCGTGGGTTTGGAGGTCTTGTCTTTGGGCACTAGGTCGTGTGGAACAGCCAGGGATCCCCCACAGATGGCCAGCTGAAACAGAGCTGTTTCCAGCCGATTACCTGACACCTGCAGCAGGAAGTTCTGGACGTGCTGGAGCAGAAAACAAATAGAGCTTTGTGTCAGAGACATGGGACTCATTTATATGATCGCTGAGCGCTTCTGTTGCTTCTCTCTCTGCTCAGAGCAAACACAGACTTCAATCTCGTGTGTGCCATTACTGTGTGTGGAGGCTGTTTATTAGATCGAAGAACTGACTCTGAAAAAAACAAACAAACTAGAAAATCTTTTCCAAAAGTCTCGTTTTTCTGATAAATGTGGACGGTGTGAAATCTGAAACCTGCTTTGCTATTACCTGCCAATTTGGACTAACACATTTCCAGCACAGTCTTGTCTTTGTTTTTGTTTTTCACTTGTCTTTTCTGGGGCAGAATGTGAGGTCTCGCTTGGTTTACAGCAAATATAATAGAAACACAGGCTTAGTTTGGGCACAGATGCTCAATGTAAGAATTAGTGTGTGTTTATTTTGAGTAACAATCCCACAACTCGGTGTTTTTTCCATTCGTCTTTTCATATACAAGAGGTGAAAACCACCTTTTCCATGGAGTATGTGTCACTGATAATTCCTGTAAAATGATCCACAGTAGGTTGGTTTCTCTGATGAAAACCGGCAAAAGCTGTTTTACATGCAACCAAATTCTTTAGGAGGCGTGTGTCACCATTCAGATTGGGCCACATTTGTATAGGCTTTACATTTGTAAAGCCACAGCACATAATTACTACATATAGACAGCACTGCAGGCCAGTAGGCCAGTCTTTTACAGGCCTCATGTATTATCTTACTGGTGTGCAGAAAAAACAAAACATCTACTAGTATTTTAAGTACTTTAGATGCCATCTTAATTTATAATCAAATAGCATATCTTATATGAATAATCCAAATCTGTAAATGAAATAGAAACTAAATTTTTAAAATAACAAAATAATAGATTACTAGTAGAAAGAGAGGGGAATAGGTGCTCTCAGCAGGCAGCAAAGTGCAGCTTCATATGTCATGTTGTGTTTTTGAGTTTATGGACTTTTGTTTTGTTGGTGTAACTTTTTTTGGGCATTTATTCAACGGTAGAGCAGTTAAGAGAGACAGAGAAATGGGGAAAAGACACACAGCAAAGGGCCCCGGGTCAGAAGCAGGACACACCCCGGACAGGTCGCCAGCCTGTTGCAGGTCTTCTTCATGTATTTAGTCTCTAGTTCCTGGTTGTATTTGGGTTTAGTTCTACTCTTAGTGATTGTTTTTTCTTCCTCGTGCGTCACTTCCCCTCTATTGTTCATTTGTGCATCTGTGTTTCCCTGTTCAGTTATCGCTGCTCACTTCCTGTTTGATTTTGATAGATATTTGCTCCCTGTGCCTTGCTTTTAGTTTTATCTTCCAGTCTCTTGTATGTATGGACAGAGCTGGGATGTATCGTATAGACATACTAGAGACAGCTTTCATTTCTATTTGTTCGTAATACAAAAAGCTTGTTGAACAGGAGTTTTTGTCATCACTTAATATTATAATGACTATATGAAGAAAACAAAACAAAACTACTGTCTAGTGGGTGTTCACCTCAGCCAGTTGGATTCACAGGTAACATAGAAAATTAAACATATAAACCACTTCTTATTAGTTATGTGCCATCAGTCACATAACTCAAGTTACAGCCCTGCTATAACTCATTCACACCTAAATGCTTTAGTCTGGCTATTAAAGTTGTAACCAACTAACACGCTCTCACTCAAACTTTGATGGATGCTTTAGCGTCATTTTGTGACCTTCTTACTGGCGAATGACCCACTCCACCCAAAGTAGGCCCAAATTTCCACGCTGAAATGACAGAAGTCCAGATTCAGTAACACAAGACATTTGTCAGTGTGTGACACCCACCTTGGCCATCCTGGGGCTGAACACCTCCCCTGCATTTGTAAAGACCGCCAGCACGACCTCGGCCGCTGTCATTGAGGCATACTTCTTCGAGAGATCCGAGCTGCCCGCAGAGGAGAAGGAAGCTGCTCCTTTCAGCGGCTCCAAGATGATCTTTTTGAGCTTCCTCAGCCGCTCGTATATCTCCTCCTCCAGCTCTTTCTGAATCACCTCCCTGGCGCTCTCCAAGATGGTGTGCTCGTTACGGCTTACCTTCGAGATTGTCTAGAGTAGACAAATGTGTTTGTGTTTAATATGAGAAAGTATAGCAGGTTAATCTTTACCAAAAATACAAGTGAAGTCGTTTTTTTTTGTTATAAGTTCACCCAATGAGAGTTCCACACATCTCACTGTTTGTCATAGTTAATACTTAACAACACGTGGACAGTTGGGTTCACAGAGAAGAAATCACAGCATTATTCATTAAATTTAGCAGTTACTTGAAACTACCTTCAGCAAAAGAAATAATCAGTGTGGTCCCAAGCGGACACAGACCACAGCCGGAAGCAGAATAAAACAATAATTCATGCTGGCACTTTAACTCGATCCCAAACCTCCCTGTATGTTTGCCTAGAAGGTTCATCTGGGAGGTGTGTGGGGTATGGCTGTGGATGCACATGCAGCTTGTGTAACCATACTATGTCCCAGCAAATATGTCCCAAACCTCTGCTGATCAGAACTCATCAGTAAACCGTCCTGAGATGTAGCAGAACATTGTGCTTCTTACCGATATGGGCAGGCCAAGACCAGTTATCCTGATGCCCAGCTCGTATGGAGAGTCACAGTTATAGTGGTCGGCCAGATGCTTCATAAACTCAGCCAGGTCCACTTTTACCTTCGTCTGCTTCCTCCTAAAAACACGAAGTTGCTAAACAAAAGAATGGAAACGACATATATTTATGACATATACTGTAACTGTAAAACATAATTTAACAACAACAACAAAATAAGCTCTTATAAACATTAAAGTGCAAAACAAAACTGAATCCCTGTGAATGCACCTTTAAGATGTCTACAGTCTCGATCTGGTGGATATCGTCATCTTTCGTGTTGCTGCCAATCTTGAATATGCGGTGAATGAAGGGGAGCTTGCAAAGGGGGCCGAGGTTTAGCTCTTCGTAGCGCTTCTTGTCCTTGAGGCCAGCTAATGACTGGCCCAGCTCATACAGGGTACAGATGGATGTCACTGCTGAGGTGGTCTGGGAGAAAGAGGACCAAATAAAATTCAGTTTGGCAACCTGACAGTGAGAAAACAGGTGAAAACGAATGCGTGCCAACCTCTATGAACATGTTGATCTCTCTAATGAGGTACTGGAGATCTTTTAGAGCTTTCAGAGGCAAGTGCTCTACCCATCTTGGATCCAGGGAAGGCACCAGCCTGCATACCCGGGATATCACCTGGAAGCAGGAATGAAAGGCAGTGAGAGGACAACGACAAAATCAAACGCCGCGAGTTAGTCCAAATGTAACAGAGTGAAACACGACCCATTGTGGGAAGCACAAGCCTAGCGCACCCGTAGTGATGGTGCCAAGCCCAGATAAATGGGAAGGGCCAAATCAAATATCCTCTTGGAAACTTGACAGCAGATGAGAAACAAAGATGCAGCTGAAAAACAGCTGGTGATAAACTAAAGGAAAAACAAGACGGAAGAAAACTGCGAGCGAGAAAACTGGCGTAAATAAATATGTGTGTATATCAGGAAGGCCAAAGATATTGATGGTAACCTGTGAGAATAATTTAATGTTGCATAGCAGACTAAATGATTAGGAAAATGATCTAATAGCATATTATGCACAGCTACACAGTAGAAAAAATAAGTATAGTTCGTCCTCACCTTCTTTGTGGTGACCAGCTCTCCATCCCCAGCGATTTCTCGTATGACACTCTCCATCAGAGTGTTGATCGTATCCTGATCCATGTCCCTGTTTCTCCACCTCCCATTGAAGTCCTCCTGGTCTGCTTCCATGGCCTCCACAGCTCGCATATTTTCTCCAAGGAGCTCCCTCTGCTGTGCATGATAACCTTTATTAAAGACAGGGCCGCTGCCTTCTCTCGGGCTGGCATCCCTCACTTTGGTCTTCTGCTCTTTGGTCAAACTCAAATCTGCCCCCAACACTGGAAAATCAGAGGCAGACAGGAAGCTAAGCCCACTGGCCTGTTCCTGTTCTTTTTCAGGTTTAGGACTCTGTGTTGCTGTGGGAGGATAATACAAACTATTTAATTAATATGGACTATTGAGAATCTTTATTATGCTTGAAATTGAATGTTTTGATGTTTGGCTACCTGCAGCGGTCTGCCATACCCCAGTCTTAGGATCAGTTGTTGGCTGAGACTGAGTGGGGAGCTTCTTGGCTTCCCAGTTGTCGTACAGCGACATGTACTGGGCAAGAGGAAACTTTTTACCAAACTTCTGAGAATAGCAGGTTTGAAGCTGTTCCATTGATGGAGCAGTTAGCTGGTACGCCCCCATCACCTGAAACACATCAATAAACTTTTACACACCAACTGGTTTCCATAGGCAAATACCTGCTATAACACAGTGTACTGCAGAAGCCAAAGGTCAGTTTTAAGAGTACATTGGTAGGAGATGAGTTCATTAAGATACAAGCTTGTAATGCATAAATGAAGAACTCTATTAAGAACTTCCACAATTCTCTCTGTGTCTGGCAGTTTTTCATATTTCAACTGTTTTAATGTAAGACAATCTCACAATGCATTGAAGTGAGCAAAGCACGCTTTATGTTTTCACATTCTTAGGTGAGAAAATTACTTACAGATGGCTTCAACCAAATTAAGTAGTGAGAGGGAAAACGAGCTGTCTCTAACTGCATCCTTCTATTTAGTTTACAAGCACGGGTGTGTTCCCACTATCAAATATAACTACATTAATGGGTTTATGGAAGTGGATAATGTACTTAAAGCAGTAAAACTGCTGATTGCTGAACTCCTCTATGTCAACGGTTGTGATGTTGCAAAACTGGAAAGGAAGGAACGATCAGCTAACAAAATTAGGAAAACTACTGATGGTGATGCCAGTGTTATATATATTTATTAGGGTTTGTGTATGATCGACTGCTTTATTCACTATATAAGTAATTTTGAGTAATATTACGTGTAGTCAGAGGTATGAGGAATGGGAAATGTTGTCAAAATCCAAATGAAATCAAATGCTGCAAATACAAATGCCAAACTCTGCATGGTCAATCTGAGACAACCTTGTCAAAATTTATGTACTAAAAAAAATGTACTGTATACACAGGTAGTGTGAGACATGTTTATGCTAAGTGGACTTTTTAATTCATTTATCCTCCTGCAATGAAAACTCATTACTCTGTAAATTAAAATAAGCCCACCAGGAATATTACCCCCCAACCTAAGCATGTCAGGGAACATTTTAGGCCTCTTTTTATATTTTCATCTTCGCGAGCTAACAGAAACGGGACTGAGAACTATCTATAAGAGATGGTAGATGCTCAGCTGCTGACTGTATTCTAGTTTACTGTTTAGGCTAACCAGTAAACACATTTGATAAAAAGCATTCTTTACTATCTTTACATTAAAAATTTCAGTTTTTTATCTTGTGCTTTTGTTTTATTGTTCTTCATTGTGTCATTGTTCTATTATGTGTTTTATCCTATTGTACAGTGTCCTTGGGGGTCTTGAAAGGTGCTTTATATATAAAATGTATTTTATTATTATTATTATTATTATTATTAATAATAAATTATGATTCCTTTATTGTCTGTACCTCTTAACCTAAGATGCTACTATTAGCCTCAACAGTATTGCAGACTTTTACTGGTTTAAGATGTCAAGATAGTCAGCATCAAACTGTAAAGATAAAAGACGCCTATATATATATATATATATATATATATATATATATATATATATATAGTATCAGAGTGCACAGCTAACCTCTAAGATCCTCTGGTAGAGCTGCTCTTGGGACAATTCCTCAGCTGGCTGGGGTACAGTAAGAAGGGGAATAACAGGAACATAATGGGAGGAAGATACGGAAGCAGTGGAAATCGAAGGAGATCCAAGAAGGTTCATTCTTGCCTGAGTGGGAGGAACAATCTGAGGACTGGCATCGCGCTGTGGTAGAGTACGAAGGGCAGGGCTACTGCTCCTGATAAGCGAGTCAGGCGTACGTGGTGTTGTAGGTCTGCTGTTCTCTTTAGTCTTCGTAAACATCCCAGCCTGAGGCTGATTGTGAGGCCGGTGACTCTTATGGTACACCACATCCTCCACCACAACCAGATCTTCATTCAAAGAGTCTACCAGGCTGGAAACTGTTTTGAAGCCCATAGAGACTAAGGAGACGTCTTGGCTGTATTTCTGTTTATAGGCTGCAGTCAACAACTTCAGAGTGATCCCATCCGGATGTCCTTTCATCATTTTCACAATTCTCTTCAAAGTCTTACATCTTTTTTTCACTTCTGGAGCTGTTGCTGATTCCTTACTTTGAGCTGCAGCTCCACATTCGGCTCCAGCTGTCGCCTGGTTTCCCCCACGATGGTCCCTGTGAAACACCAGTTCTTCTTCTAGAACCAGATCCCTCTCCATCGAGGATACCAGGCTGGTCATGGAGTCAACGCCCAGTTTGGATAAGGTCAAGTTCTTGTGATATGTCTGGCTATAGACGATAGCCAGCTTTTTAAGTGGGATCCCATCAGGGTGCTCCCTGACAATGGACACTAGCTCCGTCCGAAGTTTTTCCATCTTGAGTGACACTATCAGGGAGAAAAGAGACCAGCATTAATGGACAATATGATTATCTGCTAGAAATATAGCTTGCTGTATAGTAAGTAAATAAGTAAAACGTTATTTATATAGCACCTTTCCAGATAAAAGACCACAAAGTGCTTCACGCAAGGATAACAAAGTATAAAACAAAACAGACAACACTTAACAAAATGCAATTCTAAAACAATTTGCTTTTAGTTGTTTTTTAAAGGAAGTTACTGAGTCCAGAGATCTTAAGCTCAGTGGGAGAGAGTTCCACAGTCTGGGAGCCACCGTGGCAAAAGCTCTGTCTCCCTTAGTTCTCAGCCTTGTATGATGAATGACAAGTAGACCCTGATTACATGACCTAAGAGACCTGCTAGGGACATGGGGCTGTAGAAGTTCAATGATGTAGGCAGGAGCATGTCGATGAAGAGCTCTATAAGTCAGAACCAGAATCTTGAAATGGACTCTAAAGTCAATGGGGAGCCAGTGCAGCTGTATTAGCAACAGTGTCACATGTGAATACTTAGATGTTTTGGTCAGAAGTCTTGCTGCAACGTTTTGAACAATCTGTAGACTCTCCAAGGAATTTTTGTTTAAACATGTAAACAGTCCAGTCTTGATGAAATGAAAGCACCAATGACAATCTCCAGTTCAATACGAGATACAATGGGGCTTAGTTTAGAAATGTTTCTTAAGTGAGAAAAGCAGGACCGAAGTTAGTGTTACTGTGTATACTGTGTTTGGCAGTGTACTTAATGTGTTAACCGGCTATTAACCAGTTTCACAATGGTGACGCCACTGCTCTAAGTAATCGCTGATAAATTTAGTTTTACAGCCAACTGTAAAAATGTCCAACTCACTGAGAACATGTTCTTCATGTTGTGTGTTTATACGGTGTTTGAAATTCCTTACACATCAAGGTTAGAATCTGTCTCTAACACATATGCCCTGAAAGCTCCAGTGTAAATGTGGCTATTGTCAAATATAATTATATAATTAATTATTATATTATTTTGATGTATATTTCAATGGCTTCTTATGTTCTCCAATACCATGTTTTAGATTGTATGATAAATGAATATGTAAATAAAGGCAGGTATTTGTTAACCCAGAGAATGACTCAACTTTACATGTTCACATTCCCAGCAGTCAGCTGTTTTATCATAAGGTTACAAAGCCATTGCCAAATACCTGCCTGGCATAACAAGACAGACAGCCAAAACTAACAGTTGCTGCAGATTGCCTGTGGCTGTTGAAGCTGGTGGCTGCCAGCTGATGCATGCATGAGGACGGTGAGAAGGTAATTCATAGGTGAGGTGTCTTTTTACTAAGAAGGGTTTGCTTTACTTTCTAAGATGTCTGTGAAGGTTCTCAGTCATCCAGGTCATCGTAGTCCAAGGAGCTTGGAAAGAAAAGTGTCTGGACTTCTTTAAGTTGCTTGAAGACGTTTCACCTCTCATCTGAGAAGCTTCTTCAGTTCTAAGGGTCAAATGGTGGGAAGTCCCAGGTTTAATCCCAGTGGGAGTTTCCCCCAAAGAGGGACAAAGGATCCCCTGATGATCCTCTACCTAATCACATGAGCCAAGGTGTGAAAGCGGGTGTGGGTCCCAATTAGCCAGGGTTTCGGGTGAGCTCATTTTGAAACCTGGCCTCACCCTACCATGTGATTTGCTGAGGTCAGATGGCCCAGGATGTGAGTGGGCGTTAAGGCGTCTGGGAAGGGAACTCAAAACTGGATTATAGATGGCAGACAGTTAGTGTCGTAAACCACCACCTCTGTTCAAAGATGGTCGCTCACAGTGGACGTAAATGGCTTCTTTCACTCCTTTTTCAAACCATCTGTCCTGAAAGAGGAGTGAAAGAAGCCATTTACGAACTGAAGAAGCTTCTCGGATGAGAGGTGAAACGTCTTCAAGCAACTCAAAGAAGTCCAGACGCTTTTCTTTCCAAGCTCCTTAGACTTTACTTTCTAAGATGCGTAGTGTATTTACTCAACACTGTGTGCTACTGTTTTGTTCCTTTGAGCATTTCATTGCATGTATTCCATGTCTGAACTTAACCGTTAAATACAACAATAAATATTCAATAGTGTGTGATTTAAGCTACAGCCCAAATTTAGCAAAAATTTAGCTTAGTTTGGAAAAAGAAATGCCATAAATTCCTCTTGTGAAATTACGCTGCTGGTGTGAACGGCTGCATTAAGAAGTGATTCCGAAAAAACATTTTTAATAGGCCAAATATTCACACAAATTTTACATGTCTGGTGTCTAAATGTCTTTATTATTTATGATCACACATGATCTGAAATGAAATCTATCACTCCCTCTCTGTAAATATAGATAGATGCTTCCAATTAACAGCACACATACAGTTCCACAAGTCTTTGGACAATAAGACTGTTTATAATTTTGCCTCTGAACACAACCACGGTAGATTTGATTTTAATCAAGCACCATGGTGTGAATGCAGTGCAGACTTTCAATTTAATTCAAACGATTTAACAAAAGTTAAATTAACTGTTAAGGAATTACAGCCATTTTTATACATACTCTCCCATTTCCAAGAGGCTGATGGTTAATGACTCTCACACCAGTATTAAAAACACTCCTTTATATTTAAAGTTAAGACGGTTGTTTGTCCAGTTACTTTTGAGCTACTGGATTTTCTTCTTCAAGGACTTTGTGTCAATGTGTTTTACTTAAATTAAACTAGCGAAATGTGCAGGTTTTAATGCTCAAAGGTCCAAGATTAAATTAACACTAAATCAAACTGTTTGGGTTACTAATCCTGTGCACTAGTCAATGTTTTATCACTGATGGCAAACACTAAATGTGCAGCACTGTGAATAAAATGGCACTAGTTATATCAAAATAGCAATAAGTGAGAACATGTTAACCACAGAAGCAGATTATGTTTTATCCAAAAGAACCACAATGTGTTTGCTGATGACTACTGTTTGAGTTTACACTGTTATCATCTATGAAAAACAAAAGGGTCTATAAACATATAGACTATATAACAGTTATATGTGTGCATAAAATACAGCCAATAGTACAAAGGTGCTTGAATCAGAGCAATCTTACCTGTTCCTTCAAATGATAAGATCTGCACTCATCTCTCCCTGAACAAAGACATGAACCTGAAACATCCTGTCCAAGCTTAAATACTCTCCTCCTCCTCCCTTCCCTCCCACCCAGCTGTGTTTCGTTTCAAGCACAAGAGAAATGAAACTGAAACCAACAGCCATGTTCATGTATGCATGTATGTCATGTCCCTGTCCTTAATTTCGATGTACCCACACTTACATTTCCAGAAATGGTCAAAGCATTAATGAAGACTGAGAATTTATAAGACAACACAGTGTAAATTAAGTGAAGCTGTTCTCTGATTGGACACTGGAAATTGGGGAGAAAACAGAGGGCATGAGGCCTTAGGTTTCACATTCCTGGCTTTTGCTTCAGCTGATTTACATCAGCTGTTGGGTAATAATCCATGTGACATGATTAGGCTCAAAACAATCCAGTACACAAGGAAAGGAAACAGAAAGTAATCACAGCTCTGTGTAGTTCTGGATACATTACATCATAACTAACCAGAATATTTGGCTTGCACTGAAAAACTTGCAGCACAGTAAGTTTTGATCTTACTAAACTCTGTCTGTTACATTACTTCCTGTCAAGCTATGGTGATACAATAAGGCGTGGGGAAACAGAAACACACACAAGAAACTTCAGAGGCCTAAGATGTTCCTGCCAGTCACGTTTGGTTGCTCAACTCCTGTGGCGTTCAAAACCCTCTTGGACTATAGAGGGGTAGCTCACAGTCCAAAAAAGTCATCAGTTATCTCAGCCACACCGTTTTCATCCAGTGTCTGAAACAAGTTCTTTTAGCTCTCTTTTCCTCACTTGAGATCCCTCACAAACCAAAAACACAAACAGCAGGTGTGTCACTGAATATATACGGGCGATATTACCTTAATGACGTCATGCTGAGCAAAGAGCAATAAAAGGTGAAACAGAGCAGTCTGAAACACACAGGGATTACTCGTACATACACCGACCTGATCTGAAACCCTTGATATGTTTGACATGAAATATCAAACTAAGAACAATTAAAACAGCTCCAATTTAACATGAAATATATTGGAAATTAGAGGCTGGATAGCTTTTAATATAGGCAAAAATGCGGGGCTATTTTACTGACACAGAATAGTATATATGTGTATAGTCTGTCAGTGAGAACATACCTTACAGTGATCAGTGTGCTTCGATCTTCTCAGTGCATCACAATAAACCACGAAGGGTAACAGGTCTTAACTAGTTTACCTCAGCAGAAGTAAAATAGTTATGAGAGTCCATGTGAGTTTTGTCCCAGTCTTGTGATATATGATAATTACCCAGCTACCTGAAACAGAGGTCTCCAACCGCCCGTGCACTTAGACAAGTGTCAAGCAGACAGTATATCTTTATGTCATCAGAGCTCTCTTTAATAAGAGCAGAAATGACATGTTTATAACATTATCTAATCAAAATGTAAAACTACAGGGTTTACAGTGTGTCATTTAGTACAGCGCAAGCGCTTTTGAGCCTTCGGAGAACAAGAACAAAACATCCACTAAGAAACGACTACTTTACACTAATGTACCTCGTCATTGCATTGCAACTTTTATATTCATATATTCAAAATAATTATTTTGTTACGAAATACTGTGGAAAAAGAAGCAACAACCTAGAACGAAATAACTAAGTGAAAACGCTGTCCATCTACCTGTTATTACGATAACAACCCTTTAGTTACAGTTGTGGGGCGTGTGTCTTAGCCTGCATTCAACATCTCTGTCCGGCAGGATATAAGCATGACAGATACTTATGATGGCTAGCAACGGCGCTATGCTGGCTAGCATTCGAAACTAACAGCAGAAATATTATGAAGTAATAACAATGGCATTAGTCGGTCAATATAAAGAGTTACAGCGATTAATCGGGGCGGCACTTGTATTAGGGAATCTTAACACTGTTAAAAAAGTCCAATTTTGTAGAAAAATTTAAATCGAAACTCATTGTGCATGCTAACATCTTGGCCGACTAGCTAGCTACTGCTAAGCTGCATTCACGTTGCTCGATAAAGGTGGTAAAACATCGTTCTCTGCTTTAGAGGCGTTCATGTGCGAAAGCTACTCACACATAGTATGTCACTCACAATCAAATTTGTCACTGTTTTGTTTCTAAGTTTGACATATAAAACCAAACAGACATATAAACAGTTTTCAGAGACGTGTGAATGTATATTCTGAGGTAGCGAGGTAGCCTTAGTGCAGCTTTTGTGTTAGTGACATTATCAGTAACTGCTGATCCAGTGTCCGAAACAAGTTGTTTAAGATCCCCTTTCCTCCCCCTTTCCCCCTTTAACGCTCCCTTTTCAGTGTGAGATTGATGAATACACGCTTTATATTTTATGTAATCCCCAGTATCCTATTCTATAAATCATATATTTGTAGTGGGTGTCTGTGAGGAACAAGTATGTCATAAAAAACAAAACAAAAACAGTTGTTTATGAGTTCAGAAACACATACAAACAACAACAAAAAAAAAAAGTGTAAAGTTGAACTTAGGTTTCACCATTTCTTTGGTTGAATATTTAAAAATGCCGATGACAACAGCCTGATAGACGTCAAACAACCTTTCTGATCAGCTTAGCATGTCTCAGCTTGGCATGCAGGTGTGTCACCTGCTACTCAAGCCTCTTGGTAGTCAAAAGATCGTTGCACTTACTGTAGGAATGTCGTTTGGTGCCTCAACCAGTTCAACCACGTCTGTTGACTCTGTGACTTCATTAAACTTGTTAAACTTTCACTCTTGTGCACTTGAGTCCTCTATTCCTGGAAGCATGTACAAGAAACTTTGAGTTTAAAAGTAAACTCTTGAGTTGATCAGCAACTCTGAGACCCCGTTTCCAGTGGATGGAGGAATTGTATGTTTGTGTCCGTGCTGACCATGATATTTAACTTACAAAACAGGAGAGAAAAAATAGGAGTTTTAATCGGCTTGTTATTTTGTTACAGGCAAAATACAAGTGTGGCATAAAATATAAAATGTTTTGTAATGTGAATTTCCATTAGATGCACTAATTTTGCATTTAGTTTTTAAATCTAATTATTGAGCTGTGCCCCTGACAGGGCCAAGTGTAGGTCACAACAACTGAAGATAAACATCTGGAGAAACAGATCAGACGCAGACAGTTGTGAGATCAGTTGCCCAGATAACAACAGACTCTGGACAAATTCAGTTTCAGTTCAATTTATATAGCAGCAAACAGTAACAATAGTTCCCTCAAGGCAACTTTTACTGCAAGTTTAACACCGTACAGTAATAGACAATAACAGACTCCAACAATCAAACAGCACCTCATGAGCAAGCCCTTGGCAGCGGTGGATAGGAAAAACTCCCCTTTAACAGAAAAAAGCCTCTGGGACACTCAGGGAGGGGCAGCCATAATATAATAAGGATAAAAAATAGGATAAAAGACAGAGTGGAAGAGAGCCAGAGATGAATAATAACTCATGATTAAACACAGACTGCTCTATAAACACACAGTGCTTCTTGATGTCCCCAGCAGGGGGAGCTTCAGTGTCACCAGATCCAGCCCTAAATATAAGCTTTAGCAAAAAGGAAAGTTTTAAGCCTTTGTTTGAAGATCGAGAGAGGGTGCCTGTCTCCTGAACCAAAAGTGGGACCTGGTTCCACGGAAGAGGGATCTGACTTCCCTCATTTTTTAATTAAATAAAATCTGTTTGTGCCCTAATTTGTAATTTTGTTGTTTGAACAATTATTCAGTAAAATACTGAAATCATAAAGGGATGGCACAGCTGATCTTCTGCTCAGTCCTACAATGATCTCTGGCTCAATTTTACACAACTCAAGAATGCTGAAGTATTTTGTGGGAGTATAATATTATTTTATGCCATGTTATACCCCTAATTGAAGATTGTGAATTATTATGTAGTTTTAGTTTGCATTATTCTCCTGAATTAGAAGAAGGTGATAACTATTACATTTGGTAAACTGATTTGCATTACATTAGACTGCTGATTTATTGTGAATGAATGATATTGTTTTATGATGCATTATACTGCTGAGTTAGAAGAAATAATGTTTGCAGAAAGTCATCGCCTTATTTGTCTGATTAGAAGAGAACAGAGCATACTGCCCCATCTCAGCAGGAGCAGATAAACAGGCTTAGGCGCCGTGTGAGAGAGAGAATGTGAATGTTTAGGCTTTTACGACTAGGTGGGGGCCACTAGAGGCTATAAGAGTTTGATCAAGGCTCCACCATTTTGAGATCTGATGCTGTCTGCGTACAGTGTCCATCTCCCACGCATGTGTTCATTAAAATCATCGTTTGACTTGACCCGGCCGGACCAGTGTTGTTATTGTGGTTTTCCTCTTGTATCCATCTCCAATACTTTGAATCCGTAACAGTATTCCCACAACCGAATGCCAATTTTTGTGGGGAAAAAAACTAATGGAAAAATATATGAATTGCTTATAATTGTATTATTATACAATAAATTAAAAGAAAAGCTGCTCTAACTTTAACTAAGTTTGTGTACTGTTGGCTAATACAAAGTCTTAACAGTGGAAAACTTCTTTTACAATGCGGCACCAAGAAATCACAAATTTTTTAAAATGTTAAATTGAAACAAACAACTTTTACACTTCTGACAACACTCACTGCCTTTTTGGGAAATGGAAACCACATCAGTGTCACCCTGAAACGCAAGCAGGATGTGTCATCAGGGACATTACACTGTAAAAACTGGTGTGACATAGAATGAGGCGCTAATTGGACAACTGTTCTTTGCAAAATAGCGAAAGGACTGTGTACTGCAGGACAAAGCACTGTAGTTTTCCTCTGACTTTAAGTGGAGCAGAGGAAAGATTTTGCAAGTGTGAGTAAACGGAAATACAAAAAATTAAGTCATTAAATAGTTACATATTTACAAAGATTGCAATCTGTTACATTTGAAACAAGAAAAGAAAAGTGGTGGAAACTATGGGGGGGAAAGAGGCATTCCATAATCGGTACTTATGATTAGTTTAAGTAAATCCTTTCCCTCTGCACCCACGTGAAAGAGCAAAGAGTTCACGTTCTGACAAAGAAAGAATTTAACAGATATAGATTTCTTTCTAAACTCCGCCCTGCACTTAGTTATTAGAAAAAAGGATTAGCAGTAGTGATTCAGACAACTATATGGAACAACCTTGCGTTCAGTTACAGCCAGCTTTTACAGCATGACCTTTCAAAGGCTGTCTGTTCAGAATCACACACAAAAAAACCCTGTCTAAACCATTTTACTGGTTTATGAGCCAGAATGACTTCATAATAATTGCTTAGTTAAGGTTTGCAGCTTGCTACTGAAGATTAAATAGCAAGCTAGAGAAGCAGATCATTTTGGTTTCTTCTAATTCTTTCTTGACAGTGCCCTCTTTTCTGTGAGGCTGAGCAATCCCACTGCTGTGAAAGCAAACATGATAATCAGTATGACACCATTAACCGTCACTGGTTTTATCTTCTCATACATTTTGTGTTTTACTCTGTGTCTTTATGGTCACTTCACAGCCCGTCATGGCAGAAGACTGAGTCCGGTTCTGCAAGATGTATTTTCATGCTGAAATAGAGTTCTTCCTTCCCACTCTCTCCAAGGGCTTTTTCATAAGGGATAGTCTGATTGTTGCTGTTTTCTGTCTTATACTGAATGATCTTTACCTTATAATCTAAAGTGCCTTCAGATGACTGGTGATGTAAAATTGCATTGAACTCAATTATGATTTACACCACTTTATCGTTGATGTCCCATACACTGCTAGCTTGTACATTCTTTCTAACAATATTGTACATGTAGTAACATTTAACAAACATGACTTAGGCAAGATTTTAGGGCTTTAATCTGGCACAGTGACCACTTTAACAGACAATAAGATGTACGATCTGAGCTACAGACGGTAGCATAACTCCTTGCGACACTTCAGAGCATTTGACCAGAAAAACACACAGCCCAGGAAGACTTGCATACTTGTGCAGACCTGTGTGCGGATGCAAAAGTATTATATGTAAAGTGGCATTGCACCCAAATGTAAAAACGGTTTCATATTGAATAAAGGCATAAATCTACTTAAGTAATGGAACAAATGTTTGAGCATTAGAATATACTTTAATTATGCAGAATATATGCACTATATTACTAGATCATAATTTTTTCTTGTGCATCAGGGGGTAGCTTTATCTGTAACATATATAGTTTTTTTTATCACATTTTATGCTTTAAAATCTGCAGAATAAGCAACTTAAGAGTTAATATAAATGGTATTGAGTTAAAAGTACATCTTGTGAAAGTTTGGAAGCAGAAAACAAAATGGTATAGAATAAACAAATACGTGTTACATTTTACTGGTCCTATTGTCACTCTCATTCAGTGACATTGGATATTTTAAGTTTCACAGTTCTCTAGCCTAGTGGAAAATTATTTCACGGACTCTTTCAACATCATCACTGACATCGACCCCGACAACCCCCTCACTCCACCAGGGTTTCACTTAAACAGAGCTGATTTTGGTTTTGCACCAATCAGAACGCTGTTACCAGTTTTATGTTGAGAACTACAAAATTACGTCATGAATACATGTCAACAAACCATTTAATGCTCTACTTTGTTCTCTAATTCTATGACGAAATGACTTTCATTTAGTCTTTTAATCCCAAACAAATTTATATTTGACATCTTTCATTTTGTCTTTGTAAACAGCATCAAAGTATTCTGCTTCTGCCTCTGTTAGCTGATTCTTCCAATCTCCAGCAATTCCTGAAACACAACACAGAGAAGAATTAAACCTAAATTGAAGGAACTGTTAAATGTAAGATTCTGTTACAGTTTTTCTCAGCTCCTTACGTACTATTACCAGGCTTATAAGATAAAAATCCAAACCCTATCTCAGGTGATCATTTAGAAAGTCCTTGGTTCATTTCTAAAACCTAGGTAGCACGTCCAGGTGCAAACAGAGTTAAAACTTTTTCTGCAATTATTTGGAACCTTTAAAAGTCTGATAAAAGAGCGCTGGGTCGGTGATGCAAAGGAGGAACACAAGGACAAAAAAAATTACAAATAATTTTCCTGCCTGCATACTTTCATTTTAAAACCTACATCCACATTCACCTCCTCCCAGAGTCCTGTTTAGACATACCCGTCGAGGCTATAGGGGGGTTGATAAGAGATATAACTCAAGCTATTTCACCATACAGTACAGCTTCAAAACCAACATACTTTGGGGAGGTTTGGGTGTGGTAACCAGTCTCAGTAGCATTACAAAAACACACCTTTCCTGAGGAATTCAGACTTGCTCTGGTCCATGATTTCTTTAGGAACAGCCGAGTAGTTTGACATGCTGTTTTTCTTCATGTTCTTGAACAAGCATCGGTCTGCTATCTTCTCTATTACTTCAGTATCCAGAGATTTCTCCATGAACTGAGCGATTCTGGTCACAGAGTCCTTCGGGTCCTGCACCGTGCAGACAAACACCGTTCAGCTCATGTTCTTACCACGACTCTCAGTGTACGACTCTTTTTTCATGTTTAAATTATTTGGAAAGCATTTGCAAATGTTCTCACCTTTAAAAGTTCTTCATAGGAGATGTACATGATGGACTCCTTATCTTTAGCGTTGAGCCAACCCTTTACATGGTCAAACCAGGAACCAAATATAACTAAAAGAAAAAGATTCCCTTTGAGTTATTATGAATACAATAGCAAACTTCTCTGCACTAATGGTTCAACTTCATCAATAAATAACCTGCTTCCTGACAATATTCTAAAAATGTTTTCTAAAAGGGAACGGGGATACAATTTGAGGGGGGAATTAAATTTAAAACATTCTTGTATCCGTACAACATTAAAAAGTTTTTGCATCTCTGTGTGTGGAGTGAAACTGTGGAACAGACTAAGTAAAGATATAAAGCAAAGTCCGAGCATGGCGCAGTTTAAAAAGCGGTTTAAGGAGGTGGTTTTTACAGGGTACAGGGAAGAGGTAGAGATTTGATAGGGTGTTCTTGTCTAATATTTTCATGTGTGTACGGGTGCACGGGTATGTTGGTATGGGTATATATATATCTGTAGGTTGTGTATCCTTTGAGGTGTTACTGGGGTTATTGAAAATGTGTATATGTGCGTATGTGTATATACGTATGTATGGATAGATAGAAACATATATGTATATATATATATAAAAAAAAAAGAAGAAGAATTTAAAAAAAAAAATACACATGACATATAATGTAATTGCAAGGAGGTATTTCTGTAGTCTATTGATTACTAGATAGTGGAAAAGGGGTGGGATTAAATAAGCTCATGCTTCTTCCTGCTCCTTTTTGAACATGAAAGTTATTTGTAGTTGTGGTTGCTCGTTTTCTTTTTGTTTTGCTTTGTTTATTTGTCTCTTTTAATTCTATGTTGTTGTACTTTTTTAACATGTTCAAAATAAAGATTCAATCAATCAATCAATCAATCCTTATTCCTCTTGTTACCAGTTGTAAAATACAACTGAATAAAAGGCTAAATGTCACCTGCTGTTCTAATACAGAGTAAAAAAAAAAAAAAGAACAACCTTGTCCATCTAGGAACTTCTGGAGGAACTCGCTCTGTGGGCCTGGTTTCACCAGGAATGAAGTTGACCCGAAATAGTGAAAAGCAGACGTAAAGACATCTTTGGGGTTCCTCATGACATAGATGACCTGGAGTAATGACAAATCATTACTTCACTTTAAACATTCAACATTTAAGTTTGTAGCTTTATGACCAAATAAAACTACAATGTATGTATTACACAGACAAAGCACTTTGAGTTCATAACCTGTCCTTCACATGCAATCACAGACCTTCTCACTGGTGATTTGTTTTTTTTGTATGGTTACTTACTTTGCCGTGCCAGACACTTGGACACAGGCACAGCAGAATACAAACCCTGTATTTCTTATAGGAACTACTAAGTAATAGCCTGAGGTCTCATAAGAAGCTGTCAGTGGTGAGTAATGAAAAATCCTCTGTTCTTGTTGTTGTGTCTTTTAAATTGTGTTGTAATGTTCTTTCAGTTATTTCATTTTCTTTCCACATCAGTTCTCTGTGCGGAGGAAACCTGACAAAGACTTTCACATTTTTCAAGAAAACAATTTGTTAAATTTCACATTTAACAAGAAAAATGGAGGAAACGCAGCGTCAAAGGTGTGCGCATTTTTTGACGTCACACTGTGCGCCACGTTATTGTTTAAGAGAAATAAATTTCTACAATACTGTTACTGTTAATTGTTCTCTCTGCAGTGTTTAAATGCTTACATATACACACACAGTTACCAAGGTTATTATCGTTAACGAAAACTAACGAAATAACGAAAACTAGAAGTGAAAAAACATTTTTGTTAACGGAAATAAAAATGAAAACAAAAAAAGGAAAACTAACTAAAACTATAATGAGTGTTCACAAAACGAACTAAAATTAACTGAATTTATAGCAAAAATGTGTTTAGTTTTCATTGATGTGTGCGTGTCATACAATAGTCAAGGGTGAAAATGAAGTTTAGTTTCCAGATTTTTTTCTTGCTGTCTCATTATGCCAGCAGGTGGCAGTACGTTAGTCGAGTCGTCTGTGTTGCTGCTCCATCCTCGCGCAGAATCATGTCAGGAAAAGTTGGAAGAAAGCGCCAGAGTCCAATTTGGGATTACTTTGAATATGACTGTGTTTTGGATAAAGCAAGTGTCTTGTAGTGGAAACAGACAAATTATGAGGGACATTTCTAAAGGGAAAAAAATCCCACAAACCTTAAAGTGCACTTGAAAAGCTCACACAAGAAGGCTAACCTAGCTTACCTTGAGAAGGTAAGGGAGCACACTCAACCCTCATCCCCAGAAAACAGAAGCTAACCCCAGGCAAGGCAGCGTGATGCATCCCGAGACAACAGGACGGGGATATCTACATAACTGTGTGAGTCAATTACCTTCAAAAAGTTTATCAATTCACTTGAACCAAAATTACGAACACCCGGTGCTGCAAGAGTTAATAGTCTCATTGGGGCCAAGATATACATTTTATAGTTGCCTGGTATCAATGGTTGTTCATCTGCCTTTATTTATTTATTTATTTAAAGAACCCATAGGTGGGAATGTGAGTTGTCTGTCTCTGCATGTTAGCCCTGCGACAGACAGGCGACCTGTCCAGGGTGCAGTATGGTAGCTGGAATAGCAACATACCCAAGGATGAGCAGAATGACTGATATGATGAAACTGGGATTTTGTTACACTTAATTATTGCAAACACAACTAAAACTATAACTGAAACTAATCAAAACTAAACTGAAACTAAGGATTTTCAAAAAAATAAAAACTAAACTAAACTAGCAAACAATTGGTAAAAACTAATTAAAACTGATATAAAATTGAAAATTTGAAGTCAAAACTAAATAAAAATAAAAACTAATGAAAATTGCAAAACTATTAAAACCCTGACAGTTACTGTCCCTCCACACAAACGACTCGGTTCTGCTTCTATGCCCCAGCTTTGTTTACTTTTTCCCACCGAGGCTTCTAGACTTCTGATTGGCCAACATTTCTGCACGGTTAGGAATATAGCGCCACCTGTTGCTTTGGCATGTTCCTAGCAGCGTTTTCCTTCATTTCTGCCTTTACGTGTGGACGGGATTATTTTTTTAAAATGAAAAAAGAAAGTCTCCGTTTTCAAAAATACCCGTGTACGTGTGGACGTAGCCTCAGATTATGCCTGGATGAATCACAGCATATCTATGCCAATTATTTATTATTAAGGAGGAGAAGCTGCTACTCTATAGCAGGAATTAAAGAGACCCATAAAACATCCCCTTTCACATTTAAATTAACAGCTTTAATGACCCACGAACCAAACTATGTGGCAGACCTACCTTTGGTTTAATTTCAAAGAAGGATGGCGGCATCATGCTGTAGTGGAAGTGAGTTGTAAACATGCGTGGAGACGGCCTCTTTTCAAGGTTGAGGATGAGGGCTCGATTCTCCTCCAGCCATGGAACACGGTCCCAGTTGTGGAGAGTCTCAACGGAGGCCGGATCCCCTCCGCTCATGATGAGAGGGAGCATCTCCTGCATCCATGTCGTACCTACAAAAAAAGAAACAATCTCATGTTTGGATTTAGCTTTTATTTGGGCCTCCCAATATTAGAGCTATTAAAGTGTCATTGTACACCAACTTTCTAAAATACAGTGTCAATTTTGATTAAGCATGCCTCACTGCCACCTGGGTAACAACTTCAAGTTGTTATTTTGAAGCCCATATTTCAATAAACAGAAAGAAACCATGGCTGTCACTGTCACGTCTACGCTGGCAGACGTGGAGTGGAGAGAGTGTGAGGACCTAAACGCAAGCATTGGAGAGAGAACAGAACTTGATCTGAAAGTGAGCCTTTATTATGGCAGAGCAGAGCACAAACAAAAGCAAAAGGTGACAATGACTAAGCTAATAAAACCTGAAAAAGAAGTACAAAGAAACTAAAGACCTGAGATGTGGAAAATGGAACATCGAAACCTGGAGCATGTAAAACAAAAGCAATGGGAAAATGTGAAGCAAAAAACCCAAACCCAGAGTCTACAACAAGACACAACAAATCTACTCAGGAGGTGAACCGCAAGACAGTAGTGATGTGCGGATCGATCCTGAAATATCGATTCCTCCGATACCAGTCATTTATGTTCTAGAATCGATTCTCACATTAAAATATCGATATTTTAGTAATTTAGAGTAAATTTGTAGTTCATTAACAGGAAGAAGTGGAAAGAAACTATAACATTCGGATTGTCTACATTCAAAGGAACTACTTCCTCTTCCGCCTTTCATAGTCATGTGTGAAATACGGCTGTATAAATGTCTGGCAGCCCCTTGGCGTGCGCACTCACAACAATGGCTGAGCGTAACTGGAGTCGTGTGCGGACTTATTTTACCTCCACAAACAGCTGAGACGTGGTTTGCGGTACATGTGGCAAAAAAGTGCTCCAAGAGTGAGGTGTTGTGGCCATACTAGGGAGACATTCAAAAAGGCTGTTGGAGGGGGGGAGATAAATACATTTTACAGGGTTTATTTATTGGATAAAATACGTTAAATGTCACCGTTATTATTGGCCGGCCCGGAAACAGCGGGGGTGTCCAAATTCGGAGGCTGCTTCCACCTGAGGACCCGGTCTCGGGAGGGTTGGCGTGTATGGTTGTGGCAACATCACTAACCTTATCAAACACCTCAGAGTAAATCATATCACAGAATATGACGAGCGTATGTTGAGACGAACTGAAGAGGAGAACAGGGACAGGTGACGTCTCTCACGGAGTCCTTTAGTGCTGCAGGCAGGCAAGGTGTTCAAATAGCCACAACTTCAGTTTCTTTTATTTCTATATGATGAACTCTGCATTATTAAGTGATAAGAACAAGTAATCTGATGTCCTGTAATCATTGTGACGCTAGGATTTGAGATGCAATAAATAAAATACGTTTTTGTACAAAGTATCGGTATCGGATCAGTATTGTCGATACCACCCTGAATATTACTTGGTATTGGATCGGAAAGAAAATCAGTGGTATCGCACATCACTACAAGACAGTTCAGAAGGGGCCAACTGCGTGGGAAGTGGCGGCGGCGGAGACGAAGTAGGTCAGGAGGCCGACTGGGTGGGAAGTGGCGGTGACAGCAGAGCAGGTCTGGAGTCCACCTTTCTAGGGTATTAAGTGTGAGTCTTCGCCATCAAAGCGGCTGGTGTTGACATGACTTGGTGGATGGACGTGGACGGGCAGGTGTTAGGAATAAAATGAGTGCGATGAGCACACATTGCGATGTGCTCATTAAAGAGTTGGCGCTCTGTTTTGAGGGTCAAATCTTCACTCAGCGCTTTGACTGAATTGAATTATCTTGATTAACATGTAGAGTGCAGAGGGTTTTTGCAACACGCTTACACATCGTACTGGGCTGAGGGTGTCCGAACAGAATTTCTCAAACTTAAATAACAAATAGAATCAGTAGCATAATATTAATAATCAAGGCTAGTCAGGGAGGCGTCTTCTGTTGTTCCAGGAACAGGAGCAGATACGAGGTGAGGTCAGACGTGGACGGAAAGAGGAGAAGATCCGGCAGGGAGACAGCAGGACTGAAGAAGATAGTCATAATAATACATTTTATTGTTGTGGTATAAACTTTATGGCGCGACTTGAGGCAGGTAATGGCTGAGCGGGCTCACGTGAGCCTCCAGCTGAAACAGGAGGCTGCAGGGGCTCGGCTGAGGCGAAACAGGGCCAGCAGGTGCAGAAACCTCTGAATGAAGCAGAGCTATCTGGAGCTGTGCAGGGCACACAGCTGGCTCAGGATGCAGCAGCTGGGGCTGCGCAGCACATGCAATCTGATCGGGATGGCTGGCTGGATGAACTCGCCTAGCTCCCAGCTGACGGAGGAGGAGAAGAAGGCTGCACTGCCTCCAGGAGTGCAGAGCCAGCTGAGGTCACAGGCTCAGCCTCTGGGGGGAGTTTCAGTTTCTGAGGAGCCCAATTTCACAGTCACACAGTCTCAGAATAAACAATCTTTGGAATTATTATTCCAGACCAGGGAGGAGTGGGAGTAACACAGTTCTTTAAGTCCTTAGAGCAGATGATTCTGTCTCTGAAAACACAGACTTTAAATTTCCAGGCTCAGGGGAAATGTAATCAAAGGTCGGAGAAAGTCCACTACAAAGAGGAAGCCGGAAACCAGGCTTTGTAGCCGGCTAGCTACAATCTTTATGACCACGACGGTATTCCTTATTGGACCTATCCAGCCACTGATCGCACAGTAAATCCACTGTGTGAATTAAGTCTTCCTGGAGCTCCTCACAAGGAGCGAGTGCTGGGTCCATGCTGTGGCCAGATTGTTCTGACACGTCTACGCTGGCAGTGTGTGGAGTGTGGAGGACCCAAACGCAAGCACTGGAGATAGAACAGAACTTGAACTGAAAGTGAGCCTTTGTTATGGCGGAGCAGAATACAGACAAAGCCAAATGTGACAATGACTAAACTAGCGAAACCTAAACTGGGAGAAATGTAAAAAACAAGTACAAGGAAACTAAAGACCTGAGAACCTGAGACATGGAAACCTGGAGCATGGGAAACACGAGACGTAGAAACACAAGGGGAGATATGCAGATAATCCGGCAGCAAATAGAGGAAGACAAACGGCTTAAATACACAAAGGGATAACGAGGGAATGAGACAGGGGAGGACAGCACAGCTGGGAGTACTCAAACATAACGAGACAGGGAGGAAGAAAACCTAAACACACTAAGCCAGGGGTGGGCAATCTCAGTCCACGAGGGCCGGTGTCCCTGCAGGTTTTAGATGTGTCCTCGAACCAACACAGCTGATTTAAATGGCTAAATTAGCTCCTCAACATGTCCTGAAGTTCTCCAAAGGCCTGGTAACGAACTAATCATGTGATTCAGGTGTGTTGACCCAAGGTGAGATCTAAAACCTGCAGGGACACCGGCCCTCGTGGACTGAGATTGCCCACCCCTGCACTAAGCACTACACAAGGAACTATCAAAATAATCCAGGAAACATGAGACACAGGCTACGTCCACATGTACCCGGGTATTTTTGAAAACGCAGATTTTTCTATGCGTTTGCACCTTTCGTCCACACGTAAACGGCGTTTTCGGTCACTGAAAACAGAGATTTTTAAAAACTCCGGCCAGGGTGGATATTTTTGAAAACTCCGTTTTTGCATTTACGTGTGGATGAGAAAAACGGAGGAAACGCAGCATCAAAGGTGTGCGCATTTTTTGACGTCACACTGTGCGCCACGTTATTGTTTCGGTGAAATGAATTTCTACAATACTGTTACTGTTAATTTTACTCTCTGCAGTGTTGAAATGCTTACATATACACACACAGTTACTGTCCCTCCACACATACAACTCAGTTCTGCTTCTATGCCCCAGCTTTGTTTACTTTTTCCCACCGAGGCTTCTAGACTTCTGATTGGCCAACATTTCTGCACGGTTAGGAATATATCGCCACCTGTTGCTTTGGCATGTTCCTAGCAGCGTTTTCCTTCATTTCTGCCTTTACGTGTGGACGGGATTATTTTTTAAAACGAAAACGGAAAATCTCCGTTTTCAAAAATACCCGTGTACGTGTGGACGTAGTCTGGACACAGGAGCTGCATGAACATAGAGAAAAAGGTGACTAGATATGAAATGTGGAATACAGCAAAAGCATAGAAACACAACCTAAATCCTAAAAAATACAGAAAATAACTAAGAAACAAGAAATACAAAGACTATGACATGAATAACACTAAATCAAAGAATATTCAAAAACCAGAAAACACAAACCCGGCGTCCCCAGACCCAGAACTGTGACAATAATCAGGGTTTAGAAATTAGTGAGTTCCAGAATCTTTCACCTTAATGTACTAGACCAGATATATGTTTCACTTGTTTGCCTTACCTTGTGATTGTGCATCGTACGGTCCGGACAGTCTGTGGGCATTTTATGTTCTACTCACGAGTCTGTTACTAAAAGGTCTTTTGACCGATCTTTCTGTGCTGGTTTGTGCTGCACAAAGTTTCGTTTGTGCTGCTCAGACCTGTCTTGCCATTTAAGCGAAACTGAATGCTGGCTTGACAATGAACCAGTTGTACACAGTTCCCTAAATATGCATTCTTCTCTTGTAATAATGAGAAAGCTTAAACTAAAACACAATAAGCCATCCATTTTCTTCAGTTAGCACTGTATTTATTTAACTTTTTACATTGTATCCAAGCTAAAGTCCCAGTCTAAGACAGAGCTGATCTATGGGGATCTAGTCCACTTCATGTCTGTCCTTTTAAATCCATCCATCACCCGCTGATTGTTTTTGGTGTTCACAAATACTTTGTAGAGAATATGTCCAAACTCTAATAAAACTTCACTTGTATTCCTCTGTTTTTGCAAGTAAAAAACATCATTCTGGTACTGAACATCACATTTTAAGTTGTAAATACACTGATTCTTATATAGAGTTTCTACTCAAAGCACTCCATACAACATTCACCTATTCTCACAAGCACTCTAACTACATTCACACAGCACCTTTAATAAAAACATAAAGAAAAGTGCCAGAAGACATTTTTGAGCCTTAGTACCACGCAGCACATTCATATAGGGTATATAAGGTCAGTCTCTTCAGAAAAACCAGCATTGTTCCAAAAAGTGATTCTGTGATTTTTTTATGTTATTGCTGATCTTGATAAATAGAATGTACTGAAAATATTTTTACGAGGGGTTTGTATATTGTTATATTGCAGGTATAATGCACTAATACAGGTACAGCTGCTCTGTGCCACTGTACCTGTATTAGAATCAGTCCAGTCCTTTTTGCTCACTTAAAATCTCTTTAAAGACCTGTCATTTCATATTTGTGGCACTTCCGCTGCTCTCTCGATAAGATCAGAGTCACTATGCTAAGAAGGGCCTGCAGCTGCTAGCTTGTAACAGGACTGTTTAAAAACCAGTGTTGTGCCAAAAAAGTGACTTCCAGTCTTTCCCAGAAAATGATTGTTATAAACAAATTTCTTCTAATCTGTAAAACATGTGTCAAACACATCTTTCATGAATGAAATCCAGTCATTTTGAGCTAGGAGCATTCCTATCACGAGGCAGATCCTTCATTTATCCAGCTTTCACTGACATCACTTATTTATTTATTTATTTTTAAGAGATCTTGCCAACAGGGCAGCAGAAATTACAAATACAACACTACAGTTCTATAGAGATATTTTAAGTGGACTAAAATGACTGGACTAGTTATACAATAACACAGAGTCATAAATATACTAAATGTAATATAAAACAGGTAATTTATGTATTTTATAACCTTCATACATTGCTTCTATAGACTGTAGTCAACACAAAGACATTAGGCATAAATCCAGAGAAATGAGGTTCTCAGGTTTGGGGTGAATTGCATATATTTAGACGCCGAGCATTGACAGACCTGTTTCTACCGGAGACTCAACGGACAGTCGGGGATGAGAGCTTTCCAACAAGGTTCCCACATTTAAAATAAACCCCACAATGAAATTTAATGCTAAATACATACCATTTACGTGGTCGCATAAAATGGAAACGAAGAGCAATCCTTGTTTTAAACGACGTGTTAGACCAACGCCAGGACGATTATATAGTGTAATTGCTGCTTATAATAAGAAAACGACAGGTTGAAAAATCCTCTCCCAGACTACTAAAACAAACCCCTCGTTAGCATAAAAGAAACCATTTGCCGTCGAACCGCGATCACTCACCAGACTTGGGGTACGTTACAATAAGTTTGTCATCCGGACGAAACGCAAACTCCTCGTAGTACCTGAGGCTCTCGGGCGGATGGAGACTTGAAGGCACATAGACGCCTTTGTACAGCGTGTATAACTCTGTCTCAGTCATGCTTCAACAAGCAGAGGCAACTCACTGAAAACAGCTCTGAGAGCTTCGAGCTGAAAAACTGCTGGACTTTGTCTCAACTTAACGCACTATCACTGTTTTTGCAGCTCGAGACTGTAGCGCAAAGTGATGGGTCGTTCGCGAACGAAATGGCTCTTAGAGCCGACTCTTTGACGTGAACGACGCCAGCCGGCTCCTTATTGCGAGCCGCATGGTTTTTTTTTTCTCTCTCTCTCTCTCTCACTTTTTTTCTGCTTCACTCAGCACGCGAGCCTTGTGCTTTACGCTGGGAAGAGGGGGGGAGGGGGTAGTTACACTCAGTAGCACAGGAACAGAGCCAGAGGGAGAGAAAGAAAGCCAGGGACAACAACATCACATTAGAAAGGTATAGTAATCATCCACAACTATTTTCAGCTGCAGATGATAAAGGATTCAGAAAGTTTATTCATGCAGGCCCATATGACAGAGAATATGCATGTTCTTTTTGTTTTCATATTTAATTTATATTTAATTGTGTTGTGGTTTGCAGTTTTTTGTGTTGTTTCGCTTTAAATTTCTAAAAGGAAAAAGCTGAAAATTTTAAATAGTTAAAAGCTGAAATGTGAATAGTTGATTTTTGTATTATATGATTTATGTATTACATTTTATGTGGAGTGAATAAATAAAAGTATATTTACCGTGGCCCCTACAGACAAAGCACATACAAACTTCAAATCACGTACGAACTCTGAAGCACGTACAAACTCCAAAACACGTAAAAACTCCAAAACACATACAAACACGTACAAACTCCGAAGCACATAAAAACTCAAAACACGTACAAAAGACAACAGAAGTGCTCCAGGATGCTAGGTGCAGTGTTGAGCTTTTGTTACCTAGTGGCTACACAAGCCAGCAAGTACCAACGACCGGATTTGGTGTGTGGTAGTAACAGGTAAATGAACATTGTTTTTAAATTATTTGAATATATATGAGTGCCTGTGTATAAATACACAAACAATACACATATGCTTTCATGCTTTCAATTGTGTAATTTAAGTGATCTAGTAGCTCTGCTTTGGAAATTCAGTTCATGCTAGAAATGTGATTTGGAGTTTGTACTTGTTTTGTCTCTAGGGGCCACCGCATATATTTATATATAAACATATATAAATAAAACCACTTTTTTTACGTTAGTAATTCCTTTTGTGCATAATTTTATATTATTGTTAATAATAAATTAATTAAAGCAACAAAACAACCTGAAGAGTCGGTTCGAAGCCGAAAGTGCCGGCTCTTTTTAGTGAGGCGAACCGAAAGAGCCGGATCTCTAAAAAGAGCCGGAAATCCCATCACTAGTAGCGCAGCTCCCGCTTCTCCTGTGGTCTCGCGCTGGCTTCTGTTTGCGTCACTTTCCAACAAGTGTGCGATTCTTCGTCAAAGCTCAAGCATTCATGACCAAGTAATCATTGAACGATTCGTGTAAAATTCAAGGACTTAGTAATACACAATATATTTATTTATTTTTCATTGTTTGTTGGGATAATAGAGCTGTTATTAGAGCTGATAATTGTAATATTCACAATTATAAGTCAGAGAGCCGAAAATAAAACACTGCCACGCAAGCTAAGATCCAAAACTGTATTTCACAGCTGGCACTTTAAAAGGAGGATTACAAACAAAGGCTGAAGGGAGGCCACCTATGTACCCGAGGGAGGGCAAAAAACAGCACAAAGGGATCTTTACACTGCAAACAACCGAATGTAAATGAATGGCACTGCAAACAGTCAAAACCATTCTTTAAAAACCAAAGCTATGGGTTGGAGCTCCGATTACAGCTCCCAGCCTGAACTTGGCTCACCTCTCCCCGTCTACGTTCCCTCCGACAATAAAACAACGATGCTGATCTTACAGAAACACCAGACCTCCCTTGGGATCTGATCTGGTCTGTGTTTCAGTGTTTTTATGTGTAATGTCTTTACTTATATTTGTAAAAAGACTTTAGTGTACATGATTTGCAAAGGGCTTATATATAAAAATAAAAAATTACATATTTTTTAAAATATGTTTGTGTTACCAATCCCGTCCTTTTTGGCCACTTAAAATATCTTTATAGATCTATTGTTATATTTCTGCTATCCTTTGGCCGGATTGGTCTTAAAAAATACATTTTTAATGTCAATCAGATGTTGTATGGGTTAAATAACGGATATATTAAAGTCACTCTGTCAAAAAACTGATTGTGGCTTCTACCTTGTGACAGGAATGTTGTTTGTGGTTCAAGATAACTTGATATCATTCATGAGGGATACGTTTAATGTATGTTTCACATATACTAAGGCTTAAAAGTTATATATAACACAGTTTAAATTCAATCAATGACTTTTTGGCGCTACAATGGCAACTAAAGTCCGCAAGGACTTATAGGTGGCATCTTATTCCCAGCCCTATACTAAGTAAGGAAGGGAACTAGCCTACCTCGTCACACTAGAACACCAATCCCCTTTCTATCTATCTTCGTTGCCGGCAGCACCCCTTTTCATTCATTTATTTGTTCATTTCAGGCACAACAAAAATACATATATTGAACATCAAGTGCACAAAACAAAAAACAAAAATTACCTGAAAAGGAGTGGGACGAAGAAAACTTATTAAATCCCACCCCTATACTCACTCATCAACAAAAAACAATAAGCTTCCCACAGCTACGCCCATCGTTGCAACCAAACAAACCATCAACAGCCCCGGCACATGCAAGCATCTCAACGGCAGCTCGCAAACAACAATAGAACCTTCATAACTGAATACAGAATATATATTAATTATAAATTGCGTTACCACAGGTAACAGGCAATAATAATCTCATCTATGAATGCAAAACTACCATGTCTGTCAAATGTGTTTGTTAGGTTTTGTGAGGTCAAAACCTCACAAAACCTCACAAAAATGAGCATCATTCATTATTCTCCCCCAGTAATTAAGGTTAGGATATGTTTGGTTTTTTTTATTCCAATCCATTCTTCTTTTGCAGCATTTAAATAACCTTTATCAGATTTGATGGTTTTGTTACAGACTTTTCAAAAAAGTGTTTTGCATTTCTTTCACAAATGTGGGGATTAAATTGTGTTTAAATGTGCAAAACAGTGATGTCATGTTTTGTGACGAGAACCCAGGCACAGAGAGACTTGATGAATTTAAGAATCTTATGATTTAATAAAGAAATTTGCAGACTTGTACAGAGATGGTAAAATTATGATGACTGATAGTGGAGACGAAGATAACAGACGACGAGGACAGGGAGGAACAGGGGTTTAAATGCACCAAGGAGACAGTCAGAGAGAACTCGGGACAACTGGAGATATTTAAGGATGCAGGGACTGAGAGAGACGGGGAAGAAGTCTCATCGTGACGTGTAAAGTTTATCTTGCTCTGGCTGGGCAGCTCTCTGGGTGCTCAGCACCCCCAAAGCTCTGATCCTGGAATCGCCCCTGATTCAGAACCTTCTTTAGCACTTTCCGAGCCTCTGACAGATACCAAAAGGGTTGGATGGACAGGTATTGGGCCCTATGCACGCCTCCTTTCCTGGAAATAAGGGCAATTTCACCATATGTGTGGACTACAGTCACACTACCAAAACCCTTCTCCTGTTACTGGAACTAGCAGGCTGAGGGAGAAGAGTGGGAATAACTGTGGGAATATATATTCCCACAGTTATTCCCACTCTTCTCCCTCTTCTTCCTTCTCAGATGAGAGGTGAAATGTCTTCAAGCAACTTAAAGAAGTCCAGACGCTTTTCTTTCCAAGCTCCTTAGACAACTGTGGGAATAGAAGCAAAATGCATGGGCTCCAATTTCAGGCACTGAACTGCTCTCTGCAAGGATTTAACTTCTTGCCTCAGTCCTTCCACTACACCAAGTAAAACTTCCAGCTGCCCATCGCTCTTTGACTTTTGTTCTACAAGCCCCACACATTACTATCCTGAGCCAAGTGGCCATTTCGCAAACCTCTAATAAGTTCCAATTCTGCAGTCAAATCTATTGCAGCCGCTAATGTTGCTGGTTTAGCACTGCTAAGAGTCCATCCATCCATTCGCTTCTGCTTATCCTTTTCAGGGTCGCGGGGGGCGCTGGAGCCTATCTCAGCTGTCATAGGGCGAGAGGCGGGGTACATCCTGGACAGGTCGCCAGTCTGTCGCAGGGCCAACAAACAGGGACAGACAACCATTCACACTCTCATTCACTCGCACATTCACACCTAGTGGCAATTTGGATTATCCAATTAACCTATCCCCACAAGCTAAGAGTAGCATGCAAAATCCTACATCCCACATGTGTAATAAAATGATCCCTTGCCAGCAAGTCTTGTGTCACATATGTGTATCATTATCAGTTGGCGTGTACTCTCTACATACCAGCCTATGTGAGGCAAATCAAAATTCCTGGACTGTTTCATTATGTAACTTCCTCCATGTAGAATAATTCACACAGTTCCAATCTTCACTATCACAAGGATCCAAACACCTCCCCATAGCATCTTTCAGGAGAGTATAATTAGTTTTAGATTAAGCGGACAAACCACTATAAACTTCATGAGCCTGTTCCAATTTTAACTTCTTCACATCTTCACAGTGAATATCCCATACATTAATGCAACATCTGCATGCATGTCCATTTCATGTTTCAGAGAGTTAAAATGTGAAATTGACACGGTGGATGCGATGGACTTGGCGTGTCTATTATACGTTTTGCTGTGATATATATCCTACAGGATTTTCTATAAAATGTTTTTGTTCACAGTAAAAAATATTTCAAATTGTTGCTTAACACTCAAAGAACATTCCTGAAGGATGACTGCACACGCATTCCTATTGGTGGAAAACACTGAGCTGAACAGATCTGTTTCGTTTGCCTGTCTTAATACCTGTGCCTGTATTTACATTGATGTTGCTGTGCATAGTATAGACAGGACAGGCCATTTTATTTGTTTATTTATTTACTTTACTGATAGGTACTTTGACTTATACTTTATTGGGTATTCAAATATTTACTAAAGGTATTCAGTAGTCATCAGAAGGTCCTCAGTTTTAGGTCAAAGTACCCTGTCCCCATATACCTCATTTCAGGGTTACTGGCAACTCTGTTGACCCTTGTCCTTTGCTCTTTTCAGCTTCATCTGTGCCTTCTTTATTAAATTTCCATCTCTTCAAGTGCTCTCTGAAATTCCTTTAAATCCCTCTTTGCACAGTTGAATACACATACAGTGTTAGGAATGTCGCTGGTTAACTAAACAGAAGCATTTGTTTTACAGTAGCCACAGCATTCCATACATTTCTCTTGCAGTGCACTGACGGAAAACCTTTCAGTGGAGCGTACAGCCCGATCCGATCAGGTGGGGGGATGCCAGATCAGGCGCCCCCCATCCGGCTCTCCTCTCTCCTGTCTTGTCTCAGTTGTCTTACTTCTCTCTATCACCTTTTCTATCCCTTTGAAGAAGTGAGGCTCCTTAAATATTAAATGGTAAGTATTAATTTTCATTTTGAACTGATAGAAGAAAATAAATTGTAGTTAACTAAATAGAAGAAAGTAGAAGAGAAATAACAATCTAACGTAAATCAGTGACACACTCTTGGGCCTGATCAACCTTGGCAGGGCCTTCCTGATGAGGGTGTCTAGTGATGGATTTCCTTCATCGTTCTTTCTCCCTTTCCTACCCCTCAGTCATGTCTGTCCCGTCTGTAACAACTGAAAATAAAATAAAATAAGCCACCCAATGGATTCATTGGGTGGCTGAAACACCCAATGAATCCAAGGTCCACTGATGATGTGTCCCAAATTTAATATTATAATAAGTGCTGTCAGCGTTAATCTCATTAAAATGATGTTAACGGCATAACTGCATTAACATGGCATATCTCTGTTAGCGAGTTAGCGCAGATCGCCCCGTGAGTGGGGCTGCATGGCGCTAACGCGTTAACGAGCTAACTGCGCTAACAAGCTAACTGCGCTAACGAGCTAACCGCGCTAACGCCTTCACACCTGCACAGGCTATCCACAGTAAGGCTATACCTGAGCAGAAAAGTGTGTCAAAGTGTTTGGACCGTGTGTCAAAATGACAGATGCTACACTGGTTTACAAAGAAATTCCAAATTTACGTTTAATTTTGTAATTCTTATGTTTTGCGTGACTAGCAATCTCTGTAGATCAAACTACCAACCTTCCAGTTAGTAGGTGACCTGTTCTACCAAATTTATCCAATTCAGGGTATCAGTTGGGCTGGAGCATATCCCCACTGTGGCCATGTAGCCAATTACCAAAGGGATAACAGAGAGACAACCTTTCAATTCAATTCAATTCAATTCAATTCAATTCAATTTTATTTATATAGTGCCAAATAACAACAAAAGTCGCCTCAAGGCGCTTCATAGATACAGAGAAAAACCCAACAATCATATGACCCCCTATGAGCAGCACTTTGGCGACAGTGGGAAGGAAAAACTCCCTTTTAACAGGAAGAAACCTCCGGCAGAACCAGGCTCAGGGAGGGGCGGGGCCATCTGCTGCGACTGATTGGGGTGAGAGAAGGAAGACAGGATAAAAGACATGCTGTGGAAGAGAGACAGAGGTTAATAACAGATATGATTCACACTGACATTCATACCTTTAGCCAATTTGGAGTTACCACTTGAACTAATGTCATGTCTTTGGATTACACAGTTGGAGTACACAGAAATGAGGGAATCTTGTAAATTTGATTTTAACTTGCTTTGAGGTGATGGCTCAAAATGTTTAATTACAATGAGGGCTCTCGGATCTCTGGGACCAGGACTCGGCCTGCTCTGGCTGGCCGGCTGCCTGCATGGTCATCGCTGAAGGCCCACTGTGGCTGCTGGGTAACCCCTGTCTGGGGCTCTCCTCAGCTCTTTTCTAGGTGCCCCTGTGGTGGTCCCCCTTTGGGCTCTCGTGCTCTGGGGGGCCTCTGGATGTCTATGGCCTGGATCTCCTCCATGTCTGCTTCATGTCCGGGGGAGGGGGGGGGGGGGGGGGGGGGGCAGGACTATGGCTCCCCACACGTACTATTAGACACTTACATGGAGAAACCTTTTGAATACAAACACAGCTGTTCCCACGGTTACTCAGACACACACTGTCTGGGTTGGCTGCTGCCTCTAAACATATTGTGCATTATTAGCACTGCGTGCTGCTCAGTAACATGCAGTATTTATTATTTAGTGTTACTTTTGCATATGTTGGTTGTTGCTATGATTTCAGCGTCTTTTCTCTCTCCATCCCTCTTCTCCTCTATTTTTCTTTTCCCTCTCCTTCTGTAAACTCACTTCCCAGCTTCTCTTTCCTTCTTTCTCTTTCCTGTCTCTTGGTTCTGTCCACTCTCATTTAAAAATTAAAAAAAAAAGTATATATAAACATGTGAAGGAGAAAATTCCAATTATGATTGAAGAAAAATAAACAACTTTCTCTTAAGTTGTTTATTTTTCTTTCTTTACAAGTTATTGATATGCAGCCATAGACAATATAAAAATAGACAGTCTGAAAAAGTGAAGGCACTGCATAAGTGGCTTTTAATCTGCATATTTTATTTTTAAAAAAGGGGTTTTCTGCTTTTGTTTTTTTCTCCACTTCTGCTGCAGTGATATAATCCTAACTGTTTATAGACACGTTAGCCAGTAAGAAACCTACAAACATTAGCACAATTTGTCATCAAAAAGGTGTACAACTTTGACATTGCGTAACAAAATCTTTGTTTTTCTTGTCCATATATAAATGCAAAAAAAAGAATGTGTGAAAATCTAAACACTGACATGTGAATGAAGAGCCAAGACATATACAGTTAGAAAAAAACACCTTTGTTTTCCAAAGTATTCAGGACTTGTTCATGGTATGAAATCCAGACCATCCAGTAACATAATGTTTTAGATGGTCTTATTTCAGATGTTCTCTTGACTGAAGTTTTCAGAGCCTTCTCTTTGACATGTACAATAAGAACAACTGAATCCACATCCTACATCTTCACTTAGTTGATATGTTTATATGTGCTTTATTGTCATAAGTAGCAGATGATCATATGTCAAGAAGCCTCACTTCACTAACCCTCCAAACATTGCTGGAATTTAGATTTCTGTCTTCATTTACCTTTACAGTTGTTGCAGTGGTCTACATGTTCATTTTTTGTTTGTTGTTGTGTTTTTAAAAATATATTTGAATCAGAGTATGGTATATCAACTATCAACATGTCAACAAGCTAGCAAACTTACTTACTTCTGGATGTCTGAATGTTAAATGTTATTGCAAAACCGGGGAGAACTGTCAGGGTCCTGGGTCTCCCGACCCAGCATGTTTAGTTCTTTGTGATTTTTGTATTATTGTACTTCTGTGAGTTATTCTATGGTTTCTAGTTTCGATTCCTTGCCCTTCATGTTTCTCTGTGTACCCTCTGTTCTGTGTAAGTCTGTGTCTGCATGTTTGAGTTTCCCTCTGTTTCCTCTGTGGAAAAATGTTCCATGTGTGTTATTGCATCAGCTTTCTTGTTCCTGTGATGATGGTGTTGTAGTTGGAGAGAGCATGGAGAGAAAAGGTCTTGTCTTCTACCAATGGAAATGATAACACTAATGTAACCTTGACCACACACAAAAAAGGACTATGATGCCACTGTGATGTAAATTAAAAAGCTGCAAAACATCTAAAACCTGATAGAAGATTGAAGAGTTTCTTTAAATTGTCCATATCCTTTAACTTGAAAATTCCAAAAGCTCTCAGAATCATCTCTAAGTGCTGATGGTGTGTCACAAGTCTCTCAGCAAATGTAGCGTCAGCACTCATTCTGTATAATCTTAGCCATCCAGTCTGATCTGGACACGAGTAACCTCAGTCTGGCCCCTGACGACTGGATCAGCTCCCTCCCGCTGAAAGAGGGAAAGATATGAAAACAAAGTTGCTCGTGCCAAATTCTTAAAATATGAGATGTGATCGATTTCTTACTTTTGGTAGTCCAGTCCAAGAAGGCTGATTCCATTAACAGCCAAGATCCTGTCTCCTGGTAACAGCTTCTCACACCGGGCAGCTGGAGAGTCCGGGACCACTGCACGAATGAAGATGCCCTTCGCCTTCAAAGACGTGTCCTGAAACATAAGGTGTCGAGTTCTCGATTAAACCAAAGATTTCACTGTTTCTGACTGTGAGGTTTTTAAAACGGTCCTTATTTTTACCTGCATTATATTTTTTATATATAAATGGCATGAAGTAATATAATTCATGCCACAATACATAATAATATACAGTTATTATGTATTATACATATATTTTTAGTGTTACACATCTGCTGTTAACAACTCAAGTACAGTTGTCACACAGTGGAACTTTGCATTTATCTTTTATATTGGTTTTATTTTGATTTTAGCGTTTATTTGCGAGTGTAGTTTTTATTGCATGATTTTATTCATGTTCGTATTGCATGTTTTTTAGTGTTTTATTTGACATTGTTTTAATCCACTGTGGATTGGCTGGGCATGGGACAATTAGCTGATAGGGACGGACTCTGGTGCAAAATGCGAGGTGGGCTGGGATGTGACGGGCCCAGTGAAGGGACGAGAGGGGGACAGGAGGCTCCTCCTCGTCATTCTGGGACGAGGCTGGCGTGGAGCCCATAATGAGCATTCATCTGGGGTTGTGGGACAATTACACCAGGGGATTTTAGTGCAAGTAGAAAATGGTATTTTTATGGGTTTTAGAATTGTTTTATCTAGTCTCCGTGGGAATTTTAGCATATGGAGAACATTTTATTATATACTTTTTTCTTTTTTTTTTCTTTTTTTGCCTGTCCCATTTGGTTCTTTAGCCGTCAGAATTGTTGTCTGAAGACCAACAAGGATACCCAATGGATTTATTTTGCCAAATGGATCATCACGGCATTGCCATATTGGTCCATTTGATCGACCTTTGTTGTTATTATTTATTTTATTTTATTTTCAGTTGTTACAGACGGGACAGACATGACTGAGGGATAGGAAAGGGAGAAAGAAAGATGAAGGAAAAGAAAAACAGAAGGGGAGAGGGACAGTGAGAAAGGGGGGGAAAAAAAATCTCCTGGATCACCTGTTGAGAGAAAAAGAATAGAAAACAAGCAAAATACTAAACACAACACCATCACGTTAATCTAGCTAAGTGTAAACAGCAGTAAATACTAAATATTGAATGTTGTTGTGTAGCAAGCAGGACCGACAGCGCACAATGTGCTTGGAAATAGCAGCCAATAGAGGTGTAGCTTATGTCTACGAACAGTGAACACCCGTGTGTACACCTGTGTGGATCGGCGCGTTTGTATTCAAAAGGTTTCCCCATGTAATGGTCTACTAGAGGGTGTAGAGAGCCATAGCCCCGTCCCCCAGGGCATGAAGCAGGCATGGAGGAGATCCAGGCCCCAGACATCCAGAGGCCCCAGAGTGCGAGAGCCCAAGGAGGACCACCGGAGGGGCATCCGTGCCACCCTCCTGGGAAGAGCTGAGGAGAGCCCCAGACGAGGGACCAGTAGCCACGGAGCAGAAGCCAGAGGGGGCTGCAGTGGCGTGCCCGCCGGCTCTGCTGGCAGCCAGCTGTGCCAGAGTGAACCGAGCTGCAGGCCCAGAGGCCGGAGGCCCGAGAGCCCCCTTTGCCCCGGAAGAGGCCTGACCGAGCAACAGGCACCAGGCCCCGCCAAGTAGTCACCGGGAGTGAGCTCCACCAACGCACCGACCCCTGAGGGCATCAGTTACCGGCAGGGAGTGTGGTGAAGGGACATAGGCCTTTGGTATATACTTTTTTCTTAGTATTTGGGTTGTTTTATTTCTACTGCCTCGGGAAATAAACTGCTGCTGATCAGACCTGCTTCATCTTTGTGCCCTTGGTATCTGACTCGCTTGCTCCCCCTTGTATTTAAGGAATCGTTCGTATGACATTCTGGCGCATCAGCTTTAGTGTCTGCGATACACAGTACTGTACTCTGCTTCAAAGAAGCCAAACTTTAAGTGTTTTTGAGTAACAGCTGTCCAGCTCTTTCAAAGTTTTTCAGAGGATATCGGGCACATTTTCATACCTAGCAAAGAGTCATTTTAAATTGTATTTTTAGGCACTTCATTATTAGGTTGGTTGGTGGCTCAATGCTTACTCAAAACTTATTTCTTTTTCTTTTCATTGTATTAGCTGTAAAAGTTTACAGCTATGTTAGCAGAGATAAGATAAGATAAACCTTTATTAGTCCCACATCTCGGAAATTAGTCGTGTCACAGCAGAAAGTGGACTGTGCAAAGTAACAGCAGCAAAAAAGAAAAATAATGGAATAGATAATAATAATTAAAAAAAATTATTTAAATGGTAAAACACAGTTTTTAAATAATTATAATGTTGCAAATATTTAAACAAGTTTAACATATTACTAATAAAAAGAAAAACAAAACATAAAGCTGATTATTAACTCAGACAAAATGATAATCAGTAGCATGTTTGCTAGCTATTTGTCCTTATCCAGCAACAACTGCTAAATTCAATCCTTTTTAATCACAAGATTTTTTTTCCTGTGTGGGAAAATACAAATATTTAAGCAGTGAAAATTCTATTATATCTTTCTGAACCTTTTATTATTATATATTTTTTAAAATCAAAATGTTTGTCAATATAAAATTGTACTTAGTAGTCAGTATAGACTTTTAATGATATAAGTTTGCATATGATAGAATACTGCATGATGACCTTTTTATGACTTAGACTGTTGTCCACTACAAGACTTGTTTTATAAATTCTTTCTCACAGCGATAATAGCTGAACAAGCTGTTATTATTTCACTCCTGCCAGGAACAGGAGAGCTGGACACTTTTATCTGCACTCCCTAACAAGAAGAGGGGCCACGTCCTTCAGGATCACACACACACACACATACACATACATACGCGCTAACATTCCTCTTCCTATGAATATGAATTATTTTTGTGTATAAATAAAGACAAGTGCAGGAACAGAGAGCACATCACAGGGCCCCCACTCTGGTGTGAGCGTTCTTGCAAGTAAAAGCTGCAACGTCTGTGTGTTTCTACCTTTAGATTCTTAGCTGAAGAAGTGTCTTTAGAATAAATCTCTTGACAATGTTTCTCTTTCCTCTTCCAAAAACATAAAAATGTTATTTATCTCTTTTTATTAAAATGAGCGCTGTGATGGAGTATCGGGCCACAACATACATCGTCTTTATTGCACGATGGCATAACCATCAATAACCTCACATCTGTTCATTACCAGCATTTTGTACAAAGCTTGACCAGACACAGCTTACTCCATACTCCTCACCACACTAACTCTATGTGCTAAAAGAGACACCACTTCCTTCCTTGTTGCTAAAACCCATTCTGACGTACGATTGCAGTAACTCAGAGGGTATAGCAGCTGTGGTACAATTGTAATCTTTTTTTTTCTTTTTTCTTGAAATAGATCTTCAACTTTACTCTTGAAATTTCATCGTCAGAAAATCTTAGCTGTGCCATAGACTCTGCTAGCCCTGTGACAAACTGTCTGCAGCTTAAATTGTCGTTGACTTACCCTTGTGTCTATTAGAGCAAGACCAATCCCTCTTTCACCTCGCTCCAGCTCCAGGCTAAAAACCTCTTCATCTGCTTCTTCTTCATCTCCCTGCTCCTCCTCTTCTTCTTTTAGTTCTACGAGTGTTTTCATATTGCTGCAATCGGACTTTAAGCGGTCTACTTTGAGAGCAGCTAAGCACTGAAACACTAATCCACCTGGAGAGTAAAACAAATGATATGTTCAAAAAAAAAAGACGCAGAGAAGAAACTAGGAATGGAAATGTCTTTCTATACCTTCATCGTGTGCATCTACACCAGAGAGCCAGGGAAGTGTCTCATCATCAGACTTCATCCATTTGTCTTGGTCTTCCTTCACCTGATCAGTTCGACCTAGTATGAGGGGACTGTTAGGTGGGGTGAGGAGGCAGGAGGGGTCCAGGACTGACCTCCTCGACTCGCTGGTCTCAGTCTCTCTTGTCTGCAGCTCTAGATTTCTTAGCTTTTGGGACAAAATATTGGCACCAGAGGAGCTGAACTCATCCAGGTAGCTGGTGAAGAGAGGAAAGGGTGATGGTGTTGACGGCGATGACGGCGATGATGGTGATGGCGGTGATGGCGGTGAAGGTGGTAAGGGAGCAAAGGTACTTGAAGGGGACTGGTGATTTTGGTCATTAGGCTCCCATAAGTTCAAATCAGCTTGTAATGTATTCAAAGTTTCTAGACTGCTGTTTTGAAGATTAGCCACATTAGTCAGGTTAGCCTCCATTTGAATCTCATCACCCTGGTGGACAAATAACATTAGAACAGCATGAATGACACCAATGAGCAGAAAAATAGCCACCATAGTATAGTTCATTGTAACATGATGTAAACGGTAAAAAGGGTGTCACCAGATTTTTTTTATTGCATTATTGTCCGATGAAGAACTTGTGACTGTGAAATGTGCAACACATATGCTTGCAATGTTCGAGCTGTTGATTTTTCACTTTTAATGGTCACTTTCAGGCCTAACATCTGCCCTTGCTCTGGTATAGATCTGCGATTAGCTTTCTAGTCTAAGGAGCATTGAAAGAAAAAACGTCTGGACTTCTTTAAGTTGCTTGAAGACATTTCTGTCATGTTTCGGCTGTGTACAGGCAGGAGAAGGACCCAAACGCAAAACTCACGACAACAAAATTAAACTCAAAAAGCTGCTTTATTGCAGAACGGCATGGAAAACTAAACTAAACTGGGACATGGATAAACTGACACGCAAGGAAACACAGCCATGAGGGAGACTACGACACTGACAAAGAGAAACACAGGGCTTAAATACACAGAGGGATAACGAGGGAATGAGACATAGAAGGAGAGCACAGCTGGGAGTAATAAGGCTGGACAAGACAAGGGAAGCAAAACTAGAAACACTCACATGAGACATGAACCTTCAAAGTAAAACAGGAAACACACTGACTGAACTCTAGACATGCAAACTTAACAGCAACTGAGAAGACAGAACATAGGGACCTGAAACATGGGACAGAAAGGCACAGTAGACACAACGTGGACATAACAACGTCACAGGGAAAGAGTAAAACAAAACACAGAACCTCTTAGAAAATAAAATAGGAAACATAATGAAACGCAGACATGACTACATGAACTTGACAACATAACAGACGTGAAACACATGAAGGGCAAGGGAGACTTAACAGGGGTTGGAAGACACAAGGGGAATCTAATAACAAAGAACTAGAAAAACTCATGAGCTTAATCATATAAACATCCAAATAAACTAAACTCAAAACACTGGGTCATAAGACCCAGGATCGTGACAATTTCACCTCTCATCCGAGAAGCTTCTTCAGTTCTAAGGTCGAATGGTGGAGAGTCCTAGATTTAAACCCAGTGGGAGTATCCCCTGTAGAGGGTCAATGAACCCCTTAATGATCCTCTACCTAATCACACGAGCCAAGGTGTGAAAACGGGTGTAGGTCACAATCAGCCAGGGTTTCGGGTGAACTCATTGTGGAGCCTAGCCCCACCCTATCATGTGATTTCCTGAGGTCAGAAGGCCCAGGATGTGAGTGGGCGTTAAGGCGTCTGGGATCTCAAAACTGGATTATAGATGGCAGACAGTTGGTGTTATAAGCCACCGCCTCTGTTCAAAGATGGTCGATCACAGTGGACGTAAATGGCTTCTTTCACTCCTCTTTCAAACCATCTGTCCTCTCTGTCCAAAATGTGAACATTGGCATCCTCGAAAGAGTGACCTTTATCCTTTAGATGCAGGTGGACCGCCGAGTCTTGTCCTGTCGAGGTGGCTCTTCTATGTTGTGTCATGTGTTTATGTTTGGTCTCTCCAATGTAGAGGTCTGAGCATTCCTGAGTATTCCTCGCACATACACTACATTGTTAATTTTGTGTTTAAGAGTTCTATCTTTGGGATGAACTAGTTTTTGTCTGAGAGTGTTGCTGGGTCTGAAGTATACTGGGATGTCATGCTTGGAGAAGACTCGCCTGAGTTTTTCTGATAAACCTGCTACATAGGGGATGACAATGTTGTTGCGTTTGTCTTTCTGATCCTCCCTCGTTGTTGTCTGGTCATCTTTTCGGTGCCTCTTTGCTGACTTGATGAAAGCCCAATTAGGATAACCACATGTTTTAAAACTCAGGAGAGTTTTTTCTTTCCAAGCTCCTTAGACTACGATGACCTGGATGACTGACAACCTTCACAGATGATCAGCTTTCTAGTTTTTCATACATGGAAATCATCGACAGATGTTTTAACGCTTAAACGGGCCCAGGCTAGCTGGGACTTCCAGTCTCTATGCTAACCAGTGTTGGGACTAACGTGTTATTAAGTAACGCGTTACAGTAACTACGTTATTATTGTGGTAACGAGCACGGTAACTAGTTATTATGCCAAAACCAGGAACGCGTTACTCGTTACTGGGATTTAGATAGGCTCGTTATTCGTTACTTCGTATGGTGGCTATCGCGGAGCTTCCACAGATTCACTAACATTAGCAAGTGGTGGAAGCCAGCAGGTGGATGAAGGAAAAGGGAGGCAAGAGGAGAGACCCGAAGCGGCCGCTGGTCCGAGAGTGTCAGGTGAACTGAACTTCAGGTAAGAAGTTATAACCTGCAGTCCATCTGGGTCAGATATAAACCAGGTTTAGGTGGAGTTTATTTTCATTATGCTGACTTTTTCGTACTGCGTGCTAGCTAGCATGACGGAGTTTCTATACAGCTGGGTGGGTGCTATGTTACTGATGTTGAACTTTATTTTGTTCATAAGGTTAATTATTAGAGTTGCCAACCGTCCTGTAAAAAACGGAATTCGTATTCAGAGAAAATATCACGCGTTTTGTATTGAGCTGAAAAGGAACACAGTTTGTCCCGGACTAAAGCTACAATAAAAAAGACACAAAGTTGGAGTTATTCTGTGCTTACGCTGCACAGCTGCCTCTTCTTCTCTCATCCTTTCACCCCCCCTCTCCTGTTTCTACTTCAATCATGAAACTGATCAATGATCAGCTGATCGGCTTTTCTCTCTTGTTTGTTTATCGCCCACTTTGCGCCAGAAAGAGGAAACCAGCGGATGTCGCGTTAAACAACAGCAGCACTTTTAAGCTTGATCAGCTGTTGTTAGAATTTATTTATTATTAATTAAGTATCAGCTGATGTTTGCTGGAGCCACAACTGTAAACCTGCTGGTCATGATATCGGTTTGAATATGTGGTGAGAGGGAAACATGAAGATGAAACCAGGAGATGACAGCTGGTAACTGTGCAGGGGCGGGTCTAGCAAAGTGTTGCCAGGGTTCCATGTAGGGCATTAAAAGGGAAAGGGGGGCACAAGGAAATACTTTTCTTATTCTCATTTAAAATGTCTCACTTTTAAAAAAATAATTATCTGAGTCTTACAACAAACGATTGATAGATTGATACATATATACCATCAGAACAGTGAACATCACTGTCACAACAGTGTTTATTTTCATTCAAAGGCTTTAAGATTTTTCCTATAATGGTGGGCCGGTCTCTAGTCAAAATGCCCGGGACAATTTTTTTTGTCCCAGTCCAGCCCTGTATGCAGCTCATCTGCAGTCTGGTGTTGCCTACATCTTCCTATTCAGAAGGCAGAATTTCCGAGTTCTGAGTACAATCGAAAGCACCATGACTGCAGTTTTTGTGTTGGATGTAAAAAGCAGGCTAGGATAGAATCAGGCGTGGGATTTCTCTCGTGGAAATGTGCACATTATTTTTTCCTTTCTGTTGGTAGGTGGCACAGTGCACTTGTGGCAAGTAAGCAAGGTAGAAGACTGGCAATCTTGCTAGGTATCCAGTTATGGAAGCAACACATTAACAAGAGAATTCTGAGTAAAACCAAAGTTACTTTCCCTAGTAACTAGTTACTCTGAAAGTAACGAGTAACTTGAAGTAACTGAGTTACTTTTGATAGAAGTAACTAGTAATGTAACTAAGTTACTAATTTAAAGTAACTTACCCAACACTGATGCTAACTGACTGTTACTCTCAGTGACAGAGTGTATACCTATTAAATACTGGAATTTGAATATTAAAGACAAGCTAAAAGCTGAACAAGAAGTTTTTCTTGAAAAAGGACTGAGTGGTACTAGACATTTTTTGTTGTTTTTCAGTTGGAAGCAACATTTTTTTAAATAACATTCTTCATTTGAAACCGATAATGTGGCTACCTGTTGAACATCACTTCTATGTGCAATCTTTGTTTAGCTCTTTGAATTTGTACTTGCTAAATACCCCATTATATATTCTAGTTACTGGAAAGAAACACTCAGAAGAGCTAAGAAACCGGTCAGATCGACTAAGAACTGCTGAACTTTATTAATTAGCAGTTATTACTCCTAATTAGCAAGTGTCATCCGACTAACATTACAGACTAAGAAGGTAAACGCAGTAAAAATCAACATGGTTGGTTTTACACTGTTTGCTTAGCGGTGCTAGCGCTTAAGCTAAAGCTAATGCTGCTGTAGCCTCACAAGGCCGCTAGCATGGCGAGAAAGTTTTCTGATATATGTTTTTTCAGCAAAGGTTTCCAATCTGACTTTATGTGCAAACTTTATACTTTCTTACCTTGTGGTCTTCGGCAGTTGAGAGATTTAAGGTGGAGATAAACTCTTTGAGCTTGTCCAGTTCTCTCCTCAGGGCTGAATCTGTTACTGCTCTTCTCAGTTGAAGCTGGTAGCCCACGTCTGGCAGCACCAGTGGATGGTGGGTGTCAAAGCTCTCAAGAATGTCAGCTAAGCAAGAAGACGGAGTGTATTAAAATGAAAAAAATGAAAGGTAAGATTATTGTGTTCACAGTACACTCACTTCTCACCTGTTTGGCGTGCTGCAGCTTGTTCCTGCACTGAAGGAGTCCAGGTGTGTCTACAAGGCGATGCTGGGCTATATAGACTCAAAAGATGGTTCAGCTGGGCTGGACTCAGGGCAGGATAGTCTAAGCGAAGAGAAACCCAAGTTTTCTGTGTACACACACACACACACACACACACACACACACACAGTGCATTAGAATGATTCTTCTACTACATTTTCATCTGTTAAGTGAAATAAAAACTTTCTTTAAAAAAAGAAAAGCGCTATATAAGAAGCTCTACAAGTCAGTTGTCTTTTTTTAACACAGTTACAGCTGCTCAACGGAAAGGTTTGTATGCTGTTGTGAAAAGCAGCCATTTAAAGGTGAGTACCTAAAAACTGGGACCAACGACCTTAAGCCAGTTTCCCTCAAACCTGACTGGGGTGACCCTGATGTCTCGGTCAGCTTGAGCTTGAACTTGATGAACTACCCACATTCATCCACAGGTGTAAACAGAACTAGGCAATTTATCAACTGCACACAGACTGTTGAATCAGGGTTTAGTATACTCCCCAAGGACACTTCAATATGTAGACGAGAATGACCTTCTAAATATCAGATCACCCACTCTACCTCCAGAGCAGCAGTTGAGCTGTCTATCCATCAAGAAAGACTTTGGTCTGAAATGCTTTCGGTTGGGGAACGTTATTTTCACAACAAACAAATCTTCAGCAACTGTGGGATGCTATCACATCGCTATGGACCAAAATTTCTAAGAAATGTTTCCAGCATTTTGTTGAATTAGTTCATGTTTAAATATGACGTTAAGCAAACACAGGGCAAGCAAGTAGATGCCTTTAGGCTAAGTGTAGTACGTCAATTAAATACTGGAATGAGAAACATCATCAAACCATCCATCCATTCCTTCTCTTCCACTTATCTGGGCCGGGCAACTGCCTAAGCAGAGGAGCCCAGACCTCCCTCCCTCTAGCCACCTCCTGTAGCTCATTTCCAGGGAAACACAGAGGCATTCCCAAGCCAGCTGAGAGATATCATAATCCCATGGTGTCCTGGGTCTGCCCAGGGCCTCCTGCCGGTAGGAGATTTCCAGAACACTTCACCAAGGAGGCGCCCAAGAAGCATGCTAACCCGAACCACCTCAACTGGTTCATTTTGATGTGGAGGAGTAACACCTCTACTCTAAGCCCCTTCTAGATGCGTGTGCTCCTCACCCTATCTCTAAGGGAGATGCCAGCCCCCCTTCAGAGATAGCTCATTTCTGACGCTTGCATCTCATTCTTTGGGTCACTACCCTGAGCTTGTGACCAAAGGTGAGAGTAGGGACGTAGAACGACCAGTAAATCGAGAACTTGACTTGTACGCTCAGCTCTCTTTTCACCTCGATGGACCAGTACAGCACTGCAGCTGCAGCACTCCAATCCTTCTGTTAATCTCCCCTCAGTCATGAACAAGAGCCTGAGATACTTAAACTCCTCCACTTGGGGCAGCAACGTGTCCCTGACCGAGAGTGGGCACTCCACCCTTTTCCAGCTGAGGACCATGGCTTTAGACCTGGATGTGCTGATTTTTAATCCTACTGTTTCACACACGGCTGCAAGCCACTTCAGTGCGAGCTGGAGGCCGCCACCTGTTGGCCACCAGCCAACAGAACCACATCATCTGCGAAAAGCAGAGGCGAGGTTCTGAGACCACCAAAGGCTGTAATGTTCGATCGCACGACCGGCAAGGGAATACGCTTGAGAATGGTATATCTTTTTATTCTTCAGAGGTGGATGCATCTTTCACCCTCTCCCTCCCTGCTGCTTCTATGTCTTTTTCTAGTCTCGTCTAACTCGAACCCTCAAAGAGTTTCTCAGTCTTGTTCTCTAAAACCTAAAGAATTATGGATTTGATCAACTGGTCCCGTAACGGAATTGGGAGAGCCCGATTGTCCTGCGGAGACGTTTGCTGCTGGATACTCGATGGTCAGTTGCGTCGTGTGTCTGGCGACACTCTCGTTGGAGGACATTGAACGACATCTACCAATTCTGAACCACGATAACAGAGTTCTGGCTGATTGGACCTGGCTTATCGAAGTACAAGAAGCGGCTACAGCTGTTCAAAATCCCATAAGGCTCGCCGAAATGATAGACAATCGGCAGGGCTGTGAGTACTCAGACTGTGTTATTGAACGCAATATGGATAAGATCTTGGAGAAGCTCATGGCTCTGCAATGTGGATAACATCTTGGAGAAGAAGAACGGGAATTGAGAGACCAACTGTAAAAATTAGATGCAGTTGTTCGCACTAAACCCAAACATTCACCATCTTCACTCATGCGGCTATCCCACTGGCGCCAGCTGAAGGCCTGCCAAGGTTGAAGCTGACTGGAACAACAAATTCTCCATGATAACAGGATTGTTGTCAGAACTCTTTGTCCCTCCTTCAAGGCCACCTGGGTCCACTGGAGACTGTTGACCTTCGCTTAACCGGCGTAGTGACACTTTCTCTCAGCTGAACACGGGATACACACACACACACGCAGGAAACATGTACACTGATACCGATACGCACTACCACCCTTGCTCCCTCGAATCCATCGCCTCCTCCCATGCTTACCTCCCATCCGATGTGGACAGCGGATCAGCTGGAGGCGCAATCGAAGATTGCAGCGGTCCCAGATCCAGCTGTACACACTGGAATCTTCTCCCATGTTACTTGTCTGTGTTTTATTGTGTTATGGTGTGTCTATGTGCACGATATCTGTGCATTCCTGGATTATCCTTTTGTGTTACACATTTCTATGTTTTTTCCCTTGCTACCTAGCCTGACCTGTTTCCCCAATGTGATGTTTGTGTATTGTATGTACTAGGGATGAACTGATACCGATACTGGTATCGGTATCGGGGCCGATACTGTAAAATGTGTGTGTACTCATACTCGTAAAAGTTAACCGATACCATGAACCGATACCAACTTATTTCATTAATCAGAGGGTGGCTTGTCATTTCTGTTGTAGTTTTTTAGATTGGCCACTAGGGGGACATCCCGCGCTAAACAGGCACAGGGTTAGGCGAGTGAGACTGGCAGCTCCAGATAAAAAAGAGAAACTGGAGGCTGCTGTAGCTAGGCTAAACAAAATGTCAGCAGTGTGGACCGGAACAGCCAAATTTAACTCAGGTTTTGGAAAAGCGAAGAAAAATGTCAAGAGAAAATCCACGGGCAGTTAAAATAACAGAGGCTCTGACTCATTTTATTGCTCTGGATGACCAGCCAATGCCAGTTGTGGAAAACATAGGATTGCACCGTCTTCTCAGCATACTCGAGCTGCGATATGAAATATAATAAATAAACAGAAGTGTTTATTTATTATTCTGAAAGCTTGAGACAGTGCCAATAGTTCAGTGATATTTTGTTAAATTACAATGTGGAGACTCTGCAATAATTTAACAGAAGTGCTTATTTTTCACTTGAAATTTTTTTGTGGTCATTTTTATTAAGATATTATTTATTATCAGCAGAGAATATAATAAAACCTGTCTTCCAATTCATTGCATTTGTGTGTGTGTGTGTGTGTGTGTGGTAGAAGTATCGGTTTTTGTACTCTGTATTGGCAAGTACTCAGATCCAAATATCGGTATCGTATCGGTTTGAAAAAATTGGTATCGTTGCATCCCTAGTATGTACGGTCGGCAAGGTCTGTCATCTCGGTTGTGGGCAACTGCAACTGACAAATAAAGGCTATCTCATCTTTCATCATCTCATCTTTTAAATTCTGTTCATAAAAATTATGAACAGAAGAAAAATTTGTATTCTCATTTTCCTTCCAATTTCTTAGTAAGAGTTTCCCCTGCAGCTGGCCACGAGACACACGAGATTTAGAGGGAGGATTAGGATTCAACATTTTCAGCTTCTGAATCGACTGATTTATTACAAGATATGAAATAAGAGTCAACATCAGGTGCTGTATACTGTAATGCAAACTATTTGAAGAAATAACACAATAACATTTTCAAGGTAGACTGTCATGCTGTCTACATCATAACTCCCCTTTTCCGTTCTGAGAAACTCTTTGCCCTTTGTGTGTCTGGAGATAATTATAGCTCTGCAGGATGCGGGTTTGTGTGTGTGTGTTTTTACCTGCAGTAAATTCTTTCTAGGCGTTGCCAGCAGATTGACAGCCGATGAGAGTGTGTGTGTGTGCTCCAAGGCTAATTCTCCCAGTCCGGCTGCATGGGCCCAGTCAAGGAGCAGGTCGAGATTGGCTCGTATTCGCACACCTCTGGACCACTGATAGAACCCTGGCTCAGATCCTGTGTGCACAACAGTATTAAACATGTTTTATGTACTAATGTATAATGTGCAGTAAGTTTAGATATTAGTCTCCCAACTATATATGCACAGCTCAGAATCCTCCTAATGAGCTGAAGATGGTGTCCTGGGGGATCTCCTCCCAGATCTGGACTTGGGCATCACTGGACAGTGTGAGGTGCAACATGGTGGAGGTCATTTTGTAGTTCTTGCAGTGCTCCTGCTGTTCCTCCTTCCACAAAGGAGCAGGTATTGGTCCTGCTGATAGTTTAAGGACCTTTGACATCCCTGTCAACCTCTCCCAATTTTTGGGGGGTAGGGTTATTTAGAAGGGTTAATGAGTTTGTTATATGATGATGATATTTTTTTAAATGTTTTTTTTAAAACTCTTGTGTATTAATTACTTACACACATGGTTATATTTTAGCCAATATGATAACTGAAAATGTAGAAATCTCAACTTCTCTTTATGTTGGTAAAAACCTGCTGTAACCTATTGATTTATGGTTATTACAGTTGGGTATGTTTAGATCTTTCATTTGTTTGTTGAATTATAAGAAACAGACGACTGCTATGTCCTTTATCTTTACTGCATATTGTTAATTTCCCACAGTAGAAGCACTTAGGTTTAAGTCGGCACCTTCGTACTTCAGAAGAAATACAAAGGAGACAAGTGAACAAGTTCTGCAGCCACTGCTAAATCTCTTGATGGCCACTAGAGGGCAGGGCAGTTACAACTAAATGTAACTTCTGTTAGTACACAAACTTTCAGGCCTTAAGAACTTAATTATGAGCCAAGAGATATACGGGAAAAGATCCCATATGGAAAAGATATATATAAATCTTATAAAGTTTGTATCTGTCTTGTGTGAAACTTGTATGAAAAGTATACAAGAGTGAAAACAGATAAGATCCCTTGAAAAATTATATAATGAAACTTGTATGTTTTGGATACTTACTAAAAATATATATGAAAGTAATGAGAAAGTGGCCACTTTCATGAATAAATCATATATGTTTTTACTATTTCTTTTCCATATGGGATGCCAAACATTAAACTGTAGGTTTAAGCCATACATGATGCATCACAATCTCTGTGCCAGTGTGGAAGAAAAGATGAAGTGCAAAGAAATTCATGACAAATGTGACTCAGTGTAAATGTTATTACAAAGTTAGGGCAGAACATTCACACAGTTTTCCCATTTAATAGTAACAATCTGATCTTCCTGTGACTGATGAGGATAATTCACTAGTAGACGAAAGACTGAGAAGTAGTCGTGGCATAAACTGTGAAGACCTGAAAAAGTGAAATGATTCTGCTGACCTATAAAATTATCCACCTCACTTTTTACTACTTGTCAGCTGAGACGATCAGGAAAGACGACGCTCGAACCAGCAAACGTGTTGAAAGAGCTTGAAGGCAACTATGCCAAACTACTAAAAGATTTTGAGATTTGGATAAAAAGTGAAAGCTACTGAGATTTAATGCATGTCAAGAAAAAAATGTTCCAGACTTTAACACTCTACATGTATAAAGGCTAATTTACACTATAGAGCCCTGCTTTTAAAAGCTGTCATATGTTTAACACAGTCTGTGAGGCTGGATTTAAGAAATAAGCCTTAATAGTTTTTAGAACAGGTTTAGCGCCATCTTGTGCCAGTACAGGACATAACTTCACCGGGTTGGTTGGTTGCAGCTCACAGACATTTTTAACTAGTGACAGAACCAATAACCCAGTGAAAATCAAGGAGAAAGGGCAGGGTTACTTTTGTGCTGCCTCTGTCTACAACAATGAGTTTTATTCTAAGCAACCAAAGATATAGTGTCCACTTTCAGTCTCTGTCTCTTAAGTAGTAAGTAGATTTCCTTGTTTAGCTACCTGTACTGAAATGGGAAAATCCACCTGCTAGCTTTAACATTTGGGGGCCAAGCACTTTATAAATGAGGAGTGTGTGGAGGAGAGCCTGCTTGAGTTACCAGACTGAAAAGCTGGTGTCCGAAACCAAGCAATCAGCTGGCAAAGCAGAAGTCCGAAAGTTACGATATTTTATGCAGTAAATTTGTCTTTCTTTTCCAAGCACAGCCAAACAGTTTACAACATAACAGGTTACGACATGTGCATCACACCACAAACCAAATTGTGCTTCTTACCGAAGCACAATCGGGGATCTTGACATCCATCAGCATGGACATTATGTTAATCCTAAACTGGTGTGACGAGCTTGTAGTAAACAGTTTTTTCTTAAAACATAGTTTTTGGTCTGCGTCGGTTGGAATAATTGGTTCCTGAAAGCAGAGACTTTGCAGAGTAAATAAATAAAAACATAACGACATACTCAGTTAGTGTTCGGCTTGGGGTTGTCCCAGTGATGACTTACTGGAGATTTATGCTTGAATGGGAATTCTACGCCATAGCTATGTTGTAATTAGATAGTGCTCTACTGTTTTTGCGTTTTGTGTTATCCTCATGACTAAGGTGTTTGACCTGACATTTTGACCTTGTTTTTAATATCTCTGCAAAGTAATTTGTGACCTGTTTTTGTCTAAAAAAAAAGTCTTTACTTACTTACATAATTATTAACCACAAACCCCTGTGAAACACTGCAGGCAGCTTACGGCGTAAACGTGCACTTCTCTATAAATTTAACAACAAGCTGCGTTAAGGCAACCCGCAGCGACTGTGATTGGCCTGTTCAGTATCATCGATTCGACCTATGCTCCTGTTTCACTGCAGATTTTGAATTTATCAGTGCAAGGGTAACAATCATTGTCAATATAAGGAATAATAATCGTAGCATCAGCACAAGGAGTCACAAATGTCAGCAAGTTCCTGAAGCGAGATTGACGAAACTACGGGAATGGATGTGAGGGAATGTACAATGATGTGGAAAAACTTGACGGACAAATATGTTTGCCCCGAAAAAAATCTGACCACAGCACATAGTGGGGACCCAGGAGGGAAAGAATTCCCAGCATTCCCACAAGCACCCACATAAATGCTGGCAACAGTGTTGCTAACTTACAGTAGATCGGTTACATTGTAGCTTCTACAAAGATTCAGCACAGAAGTCTAAATCAGGCTTTAAACCTCAGAGGGTTAAAGGTCGAATTTGACCAGTAATTCAATACATGCAGGTTTTTTTTATGTTCTAGTGGCATTTGAAATTCAAGCGTAATTTATAAAATGCTTCAAAATATTTGACATTAGTTATCCTGATAATAGACTGAATAAGAATGTACCCGTTTCCAGGTTATCCAAATATATCTAAATATCTAAGGGCTTTGTGCTTCTTTTATTTAGTGGTATTTATGTGCTAATATTAATTATTAGGTATCTTTGTCTGTGGGTTAGACTGATGCAGTCTATGAATGCACTTTTCTAACTCGTCACTGAGCATTTCTTTCTCTTATCCAAATATGGTCATCTTGCCTAAAAAAACTCTCAAAGGTTAATGCAGCAAACAGTGGCTACATCCATCTTTAATATAGTCTATGATACAGACACTGGAACACCCCAAGCAACCAGCGTACCTCTCTCCATGAGCGAGTTGAAGAGTGATGCATTGATGAAGTAGAAGAGGTAGCTGATGAGCTGAGAGGAAATCTCCGAGTGAACCTGGCAGTCTGAGACTAGCGTCAGGCACTCGGTCAAAACCTCCACCACCTGCTGGATCTCCCCAGGGACCTGCAGTCCTCCGCTACCCAGGACCTGAGCGCTTTCACTGGCTGTACTCGGGTCAGGATTTTCCCTGAACGGATTGCAATCCAGAAGTCCTGGCAGGATTGGGTAAAGGACCTTGTGAGACAGGAAACAAATGTGCAGCTTAGAGTCACTCAGTTTTGATGTGGAGCTGGCAATTGTTGATCATTCCTGTGGGTCAATTTGAGGTTGGAAAAGTTCATTTGTGTGGTGTATGTTCTGATTAGCAGGATAAAATAAAACGTGTAACCCCCTAACCTAGAATTCAGACCACCCACAATTTCCTGGCATGTCTGTCTCACACTATAACATAGCTGATAGAAGACTGGGTAGACCCAACCAGTGCTCGCAGAAATAAAAAAGACAGAGTTTCTAACATTTCCTTCCTTTCAGTGAAAGGCCCTTGGTGTTCTTCAGGGCGAGCCCGGACAACGGCAGCTTTGTTCAGGCTAATTGTACACAGACATCTCCCTTCCTCTCCGATCTCACTCTTAGACCCACCAAGCATCCGAGGCCAACTCCAGCCATAGATCACATTCCTAAAAAGCTGAATATGGCTCGTGTGGGCTTGGCATTGCACTGCATAAAGAACTGCTGAGTGAAGAGTTTTGAAGCAATCCACCCTGAGGAGATCAGTTTACCTTCACTATAACGCTCTGCAGCTAGGAAAGGCCGAACATGAACAGGAGAACGTAACGACCACGGATCCCACTGCACATAAGACGCTGGAAATGGCTGAACAATAAAGCAAATAATCTTGCAAATGTTGCTGGTTGGAAAATATCTCTCAGTGGAATCAGGGCAGAGAGGATTTATTCACTCAGCAGCACTGGATTCTGGGATTACCGCATGCATCCATGGCACGTATTAGCCTGGGGTAAAAAAACATAAAACTGCATTCATTGTGACGAACACGTAAACACGCAGTCTGCCCACAAGCCTGTTAAAGTGCGCCTTTATTCATCACGACATGTCTTCAGCTGCAATAGCTGCTCACCAGTGGCGCCTTTTGTTTTCCATCCCGCAGCAATAACCCTCACATCAGATGGAAAGCCATGAAATGCTCTTATTTCACCAACTTTTAGCATGTCTGCTGAGGTTTAAAGCTGAATTTTAGGAGGAGTTATAATGTTATCCAACAAGAGCTTCTTCCTGGGTCACCTTGTGGAGCAACCTGTCAGGATTTAATATAACTTTATACTGCCTCAGACAAGCTACACTACATAAAACGCGACTGTAGACTAACAGTGGTCACACCACAGGCCTCATGGCTCTGAGCTTTCTAAGTTGTGGCGTTCGTGACGGATGACAAAACATGCCTGGATTAACAGGACAAGAACAGAAAAAAGCAAAAAACAAAGAAGACTATGTGAGAAGAAAACGAGTTCAATCAGCAGAGAAAATAACTTTATCCTCTTCTCTTTTGTCTGGTAATCAAGATTATGCAGTACAAATAATACCTCACATTAACCCATCCTTGGCTCAGGAACGATTCATACAATAGATTACAATAAAATAAAGTTTTAAAAGCTACATTCAGTTAAAATAAGATCTACGTGGTTTAATTAAATTAAATTAAATTTTATTTATACAGCACCAAATCACAACAACAGTTGTCTCAAGGCGTTTTATATTGTAAGGTAGACCCTACAATAATACATACAGAGAAAAACCCAACAATCATATGATCCCCTATGAGCAAGCACTTTGGCGACAGTGGGAAGGAAAAACTCCCTTTTAACAGGAAGAAACTTCTGGCAGAACCAGGCTCAGGGAGGGGCGGGGCCATCTGCTGCGACCTGTTCAGGTGAGAGAAGGAAAACAGGATAAAGACATGCTGTGGAAGAGAGACAGAGATTAACTGTACTTGACTTTACCAGTCAATCTATCTTCCTTCAGCAATTTTAAGTTTACAAGATGGATAAAAAAACAACAGCAACAGTATTTTGGTGGAGAAGGTGGCAGTTTGTTGTAATACCCTGTTAACATCTAAATATCTGGTCAAAACTGGGACAACTGGTGCTTTCCTGTGTCCCCTGAAGTTCTTCGTGATCTGCTGTACCATTATATAACGAGCCAGTTCTCACTCCCGAGGCGTAACATGCCGACGTTTTGTCACGTCCCGCGGCGTTCCCGAGGAACGTGAAAGGAGACCTTCGGCGTTCTTATGGTACGCGGTGGGTTATGGCCGAAATCCAGTGCAATGACGCTCCCGCGGTAATAGACGTTCCAGCCCTGTATTCCAGCCCTAAACCTAACCTTATCCCTAGCCCTAACCATAACCTTTTTCCTGACCTTAACCAGGACTTTAATTATGTTAAATAGCGTGTTTCTAAGCGATTTGAAGAAAAAGAGCGAACATGTGTAGATTGAGTCCATACGGTTCTCATATTTCCTCATTGTTCCGAGGTCGTCATTTAGGAACGTGGTGGGTAGCCGAAAACGTAATATGTTGACGATTTGTCACCTAGCTAAAATGTTACGCTTTGGGAGTGAGAACGTGTTGATATAACACAGCCGAACGAACTATTAGTTGCTCTAATTTGTAAATTGTTTTGTAGAGATAACTAACTGACAATGAAAAGGAAATTATAAATATTACCAGTTGATTAGTTAATTTGGATATACTCCAATAAAAAACGGTGCAGGAGAGAAGTTAAGGTGAACCAGCTGAACATTAAATTTTCTAAAAGGTAAAATTATGCATCATGTTAGAAAGTACTATCTGTAGGCAAATATTTAGACCATATCCTCCAACACTTTCCCCCTTTAAAGAACCAGGGTCATATTACTGAGTTCCTTCCTTCACAGGAAAATTGTTTAAGAAAAAAAAATTGCAGCTGCCAGAATTTATGTGAGACCTGTTTTTCTATCTTTAACATGTCAGCATGTCAGGCTGGCAGTGTGCTAATGATGTATTGGATGTGGCCTAATACATGAAAAGACAGAACTCTTTAAATCTGCATTGTTCGTTTGAAGCATCACGGTAACTGGAAGAGGAGACTTCCATATCAACTATCAGCCTAAAGATGTAACTGTATGACTCCAAAATAGGACAGTCTCCTGATTAACTTTTTTTGGATGCTATTTTCACCCACACCCACACACTTAACTGGAAATTTGTCTGAAACTTTCCTGGGCAGAGCTCCATGGGTGTGGCGCTTTAGTGAAAGTGCACACAACTGGATACTGTGGCTACAATAAAATATGTTTTTTCTCTTTTCCCAAGGAACACTGTGTGAATAAAGCACAACATAAATCAATACAAACATACAGAGTAAGAACTGTAAATGATTTCCCTTTAGTGTCAGGAACTTGGCAAAATCTGCTTACTAGTTTTCCTTCTGTGAGATAAGTATGAACATCAGTCTTTAGTCTAGGAGCTAAAATTGGACCTAGAACAAGGAGACAACTAGCCTAGCTTAGCATAAATAATGGAAAGGAGCTTGACTAACTCTTAAACTTCTAGAAAATATAGACAGCCACATACCAATACAGACATTTCACTTGTATATTTGAATTAATAATTTTTTTTTTTGCCTTTGGGAAACCTGGCCCTTTTATTGCTCAAGGTGGAATCATAGTTTACTAACAAGATGCTAACTTACTGGGATACAGTGTGTTTTCACTGGCAAGAAACATCCAAACTAAGAAGGAAGAAAGAAAGAGTAAAAAAGAAGAGAAAAGCTACAAAGCTTGAAAACCAAAAAAAAAAAGAAAAGCTAAAAGGGTGCAAAAAAAGTAGGTCTTCATTACTTCATTAGTACAACTGTCACATCATGCAGACATTTGAAACTTTGTTAGCATGAGAATATGTGCACAAAGTCCTTTCTCTGCAAATAAAAAGTTGAAAGAAATGGTTCCTTGCTAACACACACACACACACACACACACACACACACACACAAAGGCCCTTGGTGTCCCGCCTCTCTCCCATGTCACAATGCACTCAGTGTGGTCTGGCAGCATTGCTGCTCTGTCTGCTAGAAAGCTACTGGAATGCTAACTAAGCTCTTTATTCTCAGCCATTTGCAAAGGGTGGACCAGATGATCCGCAAGTTGTCTATGCAGGTCAGATTCTTTCCTTCCAGTTAAACCAAGGACATATGTAATCAGCAATTTGTAAACCGCACCACTGAGTCACTTCCTTGATAGTACTCTGTTACCTTAGTGAAGTAGTACACACACTGCTGAAAGGCGAGCATGATGACCTCCTCTAGGACAGCTATCGTCTCTTCGCTGGCTGAACGGATGCAGGACATCAGAAGCTCTAACAATACTGAAAGGTATACATTCAGAAATGCATAAATGTCATGTCATCATATGGTTGGAAATGTGGACTGTGCTTCATAATGTTGGTTGCATTACTGCCCGGTATAAGATAAATAAGGAATATTATGAATTTTAAATTATGCCAGCAGAGATCAAGCAGAATAGCTCCTCTTTAATTATTATCGGCTCTCTACAGCACCTAAACAACTAACCCAAGTTCTTTACTTCCTTGCTCTCATCATCTTCCCTCTCTGGTTCCTCCTTTTGTTCCTCCTCTTCTCGGGCTCTCCACTCCAGAATAAGAGGCAGCTGGTGCTGAATGAACTGCAGCAGCTCCAGGCTGTTTGACATCCACACCACTAGGGGGTGCAGTCCAGGGATCAACTCTTGGAGGCAGAGAAGAGTGGGGTCTTCTGGGTTCGAACCTTCGCACCTGAGACTGCAACACAGGAGGAAAGCTGTGCAGTGTTCTCTGTGAACTGTAATATAATTAGTGTCGGGGAAATAAAGAAAGCTCTGCTTACACTTCAGGCTGAACTGCAGCCAGCTCCTTGGTCTGCTCCTGCACGACAAGATTAAAAGTTTTGGAGTGACTTACAATAGCAATAGGTAAAATTGTAAGCCAGAGCCATCTGGGGGATATAACACAGTATTTCTCTGTTCTTCAGATAGTAACTTAATTTAGTAATTCAGTCCTTGGTTGCTACAGTGAACAGCAGTTTGAGTTCCTAAGAAATGATTAGTCCCTGAAGAAAGTTCTGCTTTGGGAAATTAACTTTTGGAACAGCCTGATTTTCTCCCTGCAGACATTTTCTCTTTGGTCTCGGTGTGCTCGTGCTGGATGCACTCTGCAACACTTGCAAGTGACCTCTCCTTTGGTTAGCAGTGAAGCAGATGATTGAAAAAGACTGTGTAAGCTCATCATGGCGACCAGCTATGGATCTCTTTAAATATGAACCTGTGCACATCCTTTTTTAAACATGAAATCTGTGATTTCCTGACATTGAACGCATCTGGAGCAACTTTTTTCTGCTTGTTGTTGTTATGCTCCACTTTAAAATGTGGCAGAGCTCCTTATATGTCTTTTACTACAACTCACCCACATGGCACTCTGAACTCCACTTGCAATACGCAGCAGGAGCCTGCGTAGGTCTGACGTTTGAAGACAAACTGATGAATACTGAACACACATGCACAACAGGAATGCAACAGTCAATGGTGGTCTACTACTGCTCCCCATAGCAACAATCTCCTTCACAATAATGTCCTCGTCTTCAGCTGCATAGCTAAGAGTCAGACTGTGGCCTTCAGGTGATTTTAGAAATGGAGGCCCTCCGCTCAAGGGCTGTTTGCAGTTTGGGCTCTGGTAGGCGATGCAGGTGCTACAGAGGATCTTTTCGCTTGTAGTTGCAGAGGTGGTGTGACCTAGAGTCCAGGAGGCGGCAGACAGGCTGGGTTCAAGAGCATCACTGATTGCTTCCTTTATTTTCCAGAAAGAAACAAGAAACAAGAAACATGAAGCAGGATTTGCACATAAGAAAAATCCCAAATTGATTAAAAGTAAAAGATTTTGGTTCTTGTGAAGGTAATCTGCCGTTACCTTGTGCATTGAAGCTAGAGGGTCTTTGAAAAGAAACAAGTAGTGCTGTCCCAACCCAATAATATCACCAGAGCAAAGCGGTTCCTCATTTCTCAGCCCTTTTCCATTCTTAGTGACCACGGCATCCTGACACGGGCAGAGAACGGTGGGTGCAACGGCGCTGTGGCGAAGGAAGTAGCAGTGTCTCGGAAGAATATCAGTGGCAAAGAGAAGGATATCAGCCTTTGACCCTTCCTTGTGACCGCTTTGTTGACCAACAACAATATTTGGGCTGGCAAGGAGGTAGATGACAAAGTCCTGAGTGAAGAAATAAATGACAAGTTACCAAACAATCACCAAGAGTTCACTATATACTCATCTTCTCTCAAATGTATTCCACTCTGTACAGTGCCGTTGTCTGCTGCTCCTTTGTTCAGGCATGCTCGAAGAATTTCTTTTAGTAGGGATGCACCGATACCACTTTTTTGGAAACGAGTACGAGTACTTGCATTTCAGTACTCGCCGATACCGATACCGAGTACTTAATAAAAACATGATTTAAATTTGCAGGTAACAGCTTTAGTCCTATAATTTACCAAAAAACAAACAAACAAGGGACTAGTTTGGAATTAAGAACATTTATTTAAAATGAAAAGCATGTTGTATGCAACATATTACAGAATAACGGCGCCTGTGATTAACCCCTTACATGCCGCTCAAACATAGACAGGTCTCAGACCGTGGTATCAGTTCTCGGTATCGGGGGACTTTTAACGAGTACGAGTACTTTAGAAAATGTGGTATCGAGGCCGATACCCGATACCGGTATCGGTATCGGTGCATCCCTATCTTTTAGTATATAAAGAAGCATTATGATTACTTGTCCTCCCATGTGAGATTTTTATTTTTTTACTTTGGTATTATTGTTTTGGTTTTACCTGCTCTTTGATTACATTTAACTTTCAGATCTACTTGGTTTAATTCAATTTTATTCATACAGCGCCAAATCACAACAACGGTCGCCTCAAGGCGCACTGTATTGTAAGGTAGACCCTACAATAATACATACAGAGAAAAACCCAACAATCATATGACCCCCTATGAGCAAGCACTTTGGCGACAGTGGGAACTAAAAACTCCCTTTCAACAGGAAGAAACCTCCATCTTAACCAGGCTCATGGAGGGCGGGGGGGCGGGGGGGGGGGGGGGGGGCATCTCTGGTGACCGGTTGAGGTGAGAGAAGGAAGACAGTATAAAGACATGCTGTGTTTAAGCACCAAAAGCTTTAGAATGGATCATAGTTTTGGTTCAAATCAGAACTTGCACAATGTTCCAGTGACAGGTTCCAATACTTCTAATATAGCCTATGAATGGTTGCCTGAAGAGGATTTAGTGATAGTAGGAAAGCTAAAAAACAAGAATGCAAAGATCTGCTTAATACAATTCAATGACAAGTGTCTGCACAGTGAATGCTAGCATGCTGTACCTGAGTAAAAACAGTGGTAAAAAACTGCATTTAGTAACAGAAAAGTGTGTCCACACAGGCAATGCCAACATGGAAATCTGTGCTGACACAAAATCAGTGACATTCAGTGACTTCAGTTGGGTTCAACTTTTCTGAACTTTGAGGCGAGCAACTGAAGTGACTGTCACTGAGCTCAAACCATATTTTTAATTACCATATGACAGGATTGTAAATATATTTGAGGGTTATCTAGGCATATGTGGTTATGTGTTAGCCCTGCGACAGACTGGCGACCTGTCCAGGGTGTACCCTGTCTCCCGCCCAAGACAGTTATCCAGGCAATCGAAGTCTGGAATGTCCGCTATCAACTATCCATCAGCAATAAAGCAAATTGCTACTGGTGTGAATGCCATAGACATCCCAGACAGAACTCTGAGGTCTAAGCCATCGTAGCTGGAACACTACTATTAATGCTAACGCTACACCTATATTTTAGAGAAGGTAAAAACTGATAGTTTGATATTTTTGTCTGATTAATTTCTTTGTACCTTGATTGCAGAGACTTGGGAGCACAATTTAAAGGTACAGTAAGTAATCTTTTGACATTATTTAGTAGAAAAAAAGACAGTTGTACTCATAAATATACATTGATTAGTGTATATGTACATCTTCTAAAAAACTGATGCATTCTCACAAACTCGGAATGAATTCATTAAAAATACATGGCAGCGAGCGCTCCTGTGGGAATTTGGAGGGATAAGAAAAGATTTTACACACTGTACCTTTAATAAAAAAGAAAAAAATACATATTCTGATGGCCCAAGTTTAAGAAAGCATATCAATCACTGAAGAGCCAGCAGCAGTCTACTTGCGGTTGAAGAATAGCGTCAAAATTAAAGTTGAACAGATGTTGCAGATGTTACATCAGCTCAAGGTGCTTCTTAAATAGCGCCTGAATGTCCTTGTTAGACTTTCTAGTAATAGGTTTGCATTCAAGAATTATTTTCTTCTGTCTATTTGCCAATTATATAGACAGTGGAAAAAAAACAACAATTAAAAAAAAATCTTGAGAAAATTATGAGCAGAAGAAAGAAAAGCATACACTTCAAACCTCACACATTTGTGTCCACTGAGCTAACTGCCATTATGTTCCTGTGGTAGCATTACTGAGTTAATGATGCTGATCTGACACATGCTGCAAACCTCACAAACCAAAGGGTAACGTGAAGTCGGCCACATCGATCTTATATACACAGTTTGTGGTTAATCAGCAACATATCTGCAACATGTTAACAGACTATTTGACTTTGTTTGGTCTGTAAAGAAGTAAAAAATGTTATAAAAAAAAAAGGCTCAAATCTGAGTAATGAGTGCTTTTGTAATGCTTGAGTTCATTTTATGGATAGTGCTGTGATCTGGAGACACAACGACACACTTTAGCCCTTTTGTTAACCACTAACAAAAAGAAAGATTGAATTTAGTGCATTACGTCAGTCCACCATCAGCTACGTAACAGTCTCCCTCAAACAAAGCTTAGCAGTCTGATCATGTGGAGGTACTGGAATTAAAATCTAGATCCAAGCCTGATTAAACAAAACAATGTTTTATTAGCCCCAGTGAGTGGCAAGCATAGTGTGTAGAGATTATTATGTTTGACATTCCCCTTGTGATGCTTGTGTTTTCCAACTGGACAGATTAAAGCTGAATTAATGCACGAATAAACTCTTTAAACCTTTATAATAGTATATCTTGGGGGTACATGATTATATTCTTATGAAGGGTATTTTGGGAAAGAGCTGTGACGCAGAGCTAAAGCACTGCAGTGTGTGAGAATCTGTGTATGTGTGTGTGTGCATGTGTGCGGCTGCTGGCCACAGTTAAAAAACCACTGGCAATCAGTCAGGAAGCAGTGCCAGGCTTGTCTTCTTCTGTTTCCTGAACAGTGTTTTTATACTGACAGTTTTTCTACGTGCTGTTCACTGACCTTCACAATAATGATTCTTTCCGCTGCCTCTCGCTTTCACTTAAGAAAACAATGGATTTTACAGCACATGTAACACTATACTTTAAAATGTAATGGTTTGCATATGGAAATATTTTTTAAAGAAGCTGAAAACAACGTACATGCAGCTAAAACTGTAGAGCAGTCTAAATTTACCGTTAGCTGAGTCGTGCCCAACAATTATACCTCATCGTTTTAGCTAACCACACTTAACAGAGGCAGAGCTACTGACTGACTATAGCGGTTTTTAAGTGTAGAATCTACCTAGCTAACTGATAAAGCAAGTTCTCGTTCTATGAATTTTATATAAATGCATTTCAACTTAACAACTCATTAAATTGTCTGGTGAAAACTGCATGGTGCTAAAAGACTGAAGCTAAAACTGGCTATTCCAGTCAAAAGTTAGCATGCTCAGCAGTTGACATAGAAGACACAGCAACAGCCAGTGTTGGGAAGGTTACTTTTAAAATGTATTCCACTCCAGATTACAGAATACATGCCCTAAAATGTATTCTGTAACGTATTCCGTTATATTACTCAATGAGAGTAACGTATTCTGAATACTTTGGATTACTTAATATATTGTCATGCTTTTTACAACTACATGAATGTACTATTGCTGTGTGATTTGTTACTATTACTGAAGGAAACTCACCATACCAATACCAACTAGATTTTTTAATCTTAATATAAAATGAGTAACAGTAGGGTGGACATTAGGTGAGGCTGCACTTTATGCAGTGATTTCGTATAGAAAATTATTCCGCGCGTAAATAAAACAGGTCCGCGGCTCCGAATCGTAGTAAAGGGACCTCTGGCTAATACGGGCTCGTAGCCAAAAACTAGCTTTACTTTGTCTGGGTCAACTCTGCTAACGAGAGACAGAAAGAGGCGTTGAAAGGCTGCTCCAACAGAACTTATTGTTTGGGAGGAAAACACGAACACGGTGTACAGTCGAGTCTAATTAGCTTACTTACAACTGGGCTCTTCAGGCACTCTTCTTGGCTGCAATGCTCCATACATGCTATGCCTGTAACACTCTGCCTATAGCCTTCATATTAAATAATTTTTGGAATAATACTTTAAAAAAATATTTTGTCACGTCATTATGCAGGCCGCAAGTAGAGGTGGCATGGGCCCCGAGATTGAGACACAGACATTAGAGCCTCTTAATGCGTGTTTTGTTTGGGTTTCCAGCAATGCGTGGAATTACCAAAAATAGAGAGGGCATAGCCTAACATATGAAACAGGAAAAGATCGCAGTGTAATCCATTTATTTCAACAAAGTAACTGTACTCTGATAACCACCTTTTTAAACAGTAACTGTAACGGAATACAGTTACTCATATTTTGTGTATTCCGTTACTCCCAACACTGGAAACAGAATCATTGTTATAGTGAAAATGTAACTATGAGTACAAGATAAAATGTTAAGATCCAATCTGGCCAACTGCAAAAAAGTATAGTTTCCTAATCCTAATCCTAGAAAGTGTTACCATTCAAAACATCTTAAGATGTTAACATTACAGGGTTTGAGAAGCTTGCCAAACATTTACCTAACACTTCTTTACTTGCTTGTCTCACTGTGTGTTAACAGACCTCTCTCAACTGAATTATAGTCGTTATTAACCTCTGTCTCTCTTCCACAGCATGTCTTTCATCCTGTCTTCCTTCTCTCACCCCAATCAGTCACGGCAGATGGCCCCGCCCCTCCCTGAGCCTGGTTCTGCTGGAGGTTTCTTCCTGTTAAAAGGGAGTTTTTCCTTCCCACTGTCGCCAAAGTTCTTGCTCATAGGGGGTCATATGATTGTTGGGTTTTTCTCTGTATGTATTATTGTAGGGTCTACCTTACAATATAAAGCGAAATGAATTGTCTGGTTTAAGCTCCAAGAGGAACACAAGAAAAATGCTTTGCTTGAGGCTTCAGAATGAGACCTCACTAACCAATGGGTGACCTCACAGTGGCCTTGTCCATCTTATACATACAGGCTATATTTAGGAAGTGTGAGGTGAGCCCCTTTGGTGGGCCATAGAGCCTGTACAGAGTAGCTGTGTTGGGGGAAATGCATGGTGTGAAACTAATTTGAATCAGTATGATTTATTTAAGAGAAAATAAACCATACAGTGGGGTGAGGGGGTCAATGTAGTGATCGTGCTGGTCCAGGACCAGGATAAATGAGGAGCGTTACATCTTTGCCATGCATATGGATAAAAATACTGCAGATTGGTCAAGTCCCAAACAGATGCAGATGATCAGCAGTGGCAATGCCTAAGAAGAAAATTTAAGGGAAATAACCAAATGAGTTTGCCAATAGTATTGTCTGCCATTATTTTTTGTTTTTGTTTCTTTTGTGGGAGTGAACAGTTGGTAGTGTTACCCAAACTCAGCATCCAGGACAAACGTCCACACAGTAAGTAAAAACACATGTGTACTTATTATGAACAGGACAATTTTTTAAAATGTTGCACATACACACTTTTTAGGTCTGTATGTAGTGTACAGTTATGCTGCTGGTTCTGTTAACATAATATGATAGCTATTGCAACTTTTTAGAACAAATAAATGAGGGAGCTCTGGCAGTAGCAGTAGAGGACATCAAAGTTAAGTGGTAATAATAACTTGAAATATAGTTTGGGTTTCACCTTTCATGAGAATAAATTCACAATTTTTCCCCTGAGAAACCTTTAAAGTATTAATTACTTAACTATAAAGATAAACTTTATGTAATAGCTGAATTGTCATGACACTTTAATGCCAATTCAGCTTGTGTGCATCAGTAATGCTAATGCAATGACACTGTAAAATACACCGCTAGTCTTTTTAGTGCGATCATATAAATAATGACCTCTGAGGTAAGTAAAGCTTGGTTGTTGCTGAAGGTTCTGAAGGTGAGGTAAATAAAACAGTAGCTAAAGTACACAGTGTAACCAAAAGTCTTTCAGTTTGATTATCACTTTCTGCATGCTTCCTGTCTTGTCCTATTGGCCGAAGAGGCAAATTGCCAGAAAAAATAAAAATGAAATCAGATAGACCATTCCCTAAACTTACACTATTGTCTTTTTAGGTTTTTTTATCATATAAAAACACCACTCACCCGCTACTAAACTCTTTAAAGGGACGATTTCAACACTCGAACATGTATAAAAAGCCAAAGCACTGACAGGCATTACTGTTTCCTACTGCTGCTGACATATGATTGGAAAACTGCTTTTCAGGGTCAGATGCAGAGCGTGTGTTTGGATATGATACCTGCGCGGGGTTGTAGCCCTGCAGCAGTAGCAGGTATGGACAGTCGTGAGGAGGGTGAATAGAGTACTGTGTGGTGTTATCGTCGCTGCTCTCTGTCTCCTCCCTCTCCGACTCCTCTACTTCCTGCTCGCCTCTCGGCCTTGACGGACACAGGTTCTCTGTTTTGGCCCCCTCTGAGGGAGCTGCAAGGCTGTGAATGTGATTCTGTTCTGGATGCTCAAAGCTTTGCACTGACGTTTGATTCGGGCACTCGCTTTCATCCTTGACACGTTTTTCGTGATCTGCGTCGTGTTTGGTCTCTAAGAGGTCCATCTCACTTTTGCTCCTCCACAGTTTCTGGCTCCGGCTCATGGTTTTCTCTATGAGGGTGGAGGTCACTCTGGAGCGGCTCTTCTGCAGCTTACGAGCCTGAGCATTGATACCTGAGAGGGAGATGAATAAACAAATAAGAGAGCTGGGAATAGCGTTAACTACATCCAAACTGAGCTGCAGTAAAAACATACAGAGCTCAGGGCTAATGGAATGTGGTGATAGAGCAACACCCTTTTTTTTTCTCCCTGAAGGTGAGGTGTGTGTGAGCCTCGGTCATTTGTCCATGGTGTGTTTATGCCAGGATGAACACAGAGAAGCACCATACAGGAAACAGACCTCAGTGGAAAGAAAGACAGAGCTCATGGAAAAAAAGAAGAAAAAACGTCACCCCCGCAGCAGGCATCTACGAGCTGACACCGATAGAAGGCCATCACAAACTGTGCCATTCATAAAAGCAAAACACATAACAGGACACAGTCTAACACTACGAACACAGCTGTGTCAACCACAGCTGGGGCCCCTAGTAGAAATGATTGTAGAAAATAGTCCAGCCAGTGCTGTTACAGTACCACGGAGCGTTTGTGTCAGGTATCTGTGGAAAGTTCTGGTGTTTTTCTTCTGTCACATCATGCCTTGTAAGGCCAATTAGATATTGTAGCAGTGTAAATCTTTTACAGCATTTTGCAGCAAGCAGTGAAGTACAAAAGATAGGGTGTGTCACTGGAAGAAATCTAATTAAACAAGTGTGTCTGCGACATCAATTACATTTAAAGTTTTAAAGAACATTTTAATGGAACTGAGAGCAAATGTGATCCCCAAATTTGCACCAGAAATTGAAAAGAAAGGAAAAAAAAGAAATAGTAGACCTATTAAAATATAGCTTGGCCTATGTGGCTTGGCCTACTTTCACTGGAACAACAACGTGCCAACAAACCACATTTTTACTGTGAGAACTTTAAAACTGGGCTTAACACTGACAATGCTTCATTTACTGGTGAAGACTCCTATTCCAGGGCATGCACCCTGGTTCAGGATGTGGTATAGTGTGCAGCGATAACTCCTTATTGCCCTGTGGCTATAGCGTACCAGCAGTGATGGTATCCTTCTCTTTGGATGTCTTCTCCTCTACTGAACTTCTCTTCTGGATTTCGAATCGTCTTGCCAAACCATCTCTGGGTTTCCACAGCGACTGCAGGAGGAGGGGTTTTTCATGGTCGCCCAGTACTCGGAAACCTTCTGTTCTCCACGGATGATTACTAATGGAACCAATGGTGTCACAGAGAACGTAGGACTCCGCTTCCTCCTTTCTCAGGCCATACCTAGATCACAGTTAGCCATGTTATCATCCTTTCAAACCCAGAGACAGAGCACTAAAACAGTAGGCAGCAAAGTTTCTCCTGAGACTGTCTCACCCTTCTGCCAACAATAATGGACAATATCATTAATTCTCTTGAGACTTTAACCGAAGCATTACATTCAGAAGCACTCAAGGTTTACGTTCGCTTGCTAGCAGCTAACTATGCTTGTTTCTTCACAGTGGGTTTATTAAATGTTTCTTGCGTAAAACACCCTTCTGCTGCGTCTAGAAACAAATTTCTTAAAAGAAGTGACAGCAAATTGCAAAACTTTATACTGAGCTCAACAATGCTTAAATGCTCTGAACAAGTGAGAGAGACTGTTCTTGAGTGCAATATTAGCTCATCACCAAAAGCAACTGCTTTCACATAAGTGTTTATATACATTACATGCAGTACTATGTAAAAGTGCAACTAATTTCTTTATACTTTACTAGGATAATGGAAAGGAAGTGCAGCAATTTACTGATTATATTGTTTTTCTATTCAGGTTTGCTAATAGCATTGGTAAAATGTTTGGTATTATTCACGTGTTGAGAAAGAAATTAAAGCATCTGTTTTCATAATTTCATCAGTTTTGACAAGATTAATCACCCCCTAAGACCCGTTGCCATTGATTTTCAGTTTAATTCTTGCATAATTTGGCATGTCTACGTCTTTTCTTTCCCCTTTCCTTCCTTAAGAATCACTTTTTGAGCTCTCCACTGAAACATTTTATAATAATAATAATGGATTGGATTTATATAGCGCTTTTCAAGGCACCCAAAGCGCTTTACAATTCCACTATTCATTCACTCTCGCATTCACACACTGGTGGAGGCAGCTACAGTTGTAGCCACAGCTGCCCTGGGGCAGACTGACAGAAGCGAAGCTGCCATATCACACCATCGGCCCCTCTGGCCAACACCAGTAGACGGTAGGGTAAAGTGTCTTGCCCAAGGACACAACGACCAGGACAGAGAGCCCGGGGATCGAACCGGCGACCTTCCGGTTACAGATACGCTTCCCAACCCCCTGAGCGGTCGCCCCAATTTTCTGTCGAGGCTTCAATGAACAGTAGATGGTTCAATTGAAGGGGGTGAGATGCATCTATCTGACCCTGTTTCAGGTTTTTTCCAGTTTCTTAAGAACATGACTTTTAGATAATGTTCATCTGGCACATTTGCTTTCATCCATCACTTAACATTCCTCAACATTTTTAAGGACACACTGCATAATGCTGAGATATGTCAATTTTCAGGCTAATATATTTCTGGGATATATTTCTACCCTGTTGGTACAAAAATAAAATTTTATGCCCCTTAGATTTTGTTATCCTCGGCACTTTTGTAGGTTCAGCTAAAAAAATGGGAACAAATTGTGTGCTTGTGACAAGCTTTTAGTAACAAACTTTACTGTTCTTTGCTAAGTTGTCTATTATGTGTAGACACAACACTGATTCATCCCTTGAATTAGATGAGTTTTTGTGCTTGAATGATTCATTTATCAGTGTTAAGTGGTAAACAAGTAAGTAAAATAAAAAACCCGAAACATTCCTCTGAAAATGATCAGGTACAAGGACGGGATTGAATCAGCAGCTAACGTCAAGAGAAAAACTAAAAGACTTTTAGAAAATCTGGAGCTCTATTGCTAATAAAAACACTTACAAATTAAAAGAAAGTCTGCGCCTTACAGTACTGTACTAACTTTACAATTTATCAATATAATTTGACTGATAAACCTTCATGGACAAACAAACACAAGGTCAAATAAGTCAAACTGACTAGCTTACTGTTTGCTAAGCCATTACGCTACTGCTAATGTTAGCAAGCATTGCCTGTTAACTGAATCTTCAAGCCTTTAATCCTGCTTCACTTTTTCATCTTTTTATGTAGAGGGCATCCAACCTAACAAATTTAACATATCATTGACAAACTATTATGTGTGCATAGATTTCTTAGCAACTAGTTGCACATTTGTCCATACAACAGAATTAATATTTAACTTTAGAGTTGTTTTGTGCTTGCTTGTTGAATGTTAATCCAATATTCACTTTCCTTTCGGCTTTAATTCGATTTCCATTGGCTCTTGAGGGAAATATCTGTATTTAAAGATGCTAAAACCCAACTTTATTTGCCAGCTAGTTGCTAACTATGTCTGTCTTTGTTGCCGTGCATGTAGTGGGTTTTTAAGAGCTGGAAATGGGTTTGCTGGGAGTGAACCAAGTAAAAAATGCTTCAGGCTGTTAGAAACTCAACAATTAGCTCCAAGAGGCTAAAATGTTTGGTTTAATTGATGGAAGCTGTAGAAACTAGGGGTGATTCTTAGTGGTTTCTTCACTGTTGGCACCATTTCTAACTTTACATATTGTAATGGGTCAATGGTTAACATTAAAGGAATTAATGCAGCTGTGACACATTTGTCTTCCAGATGTAACAAACCCTCCTTTTTTTCTGTTTCTTTGAAGTAGTCAAAGCAGTATCTTATGAAAATTACAATAAACCTGTTTTCATCACACACAAAAAGAATTATTTGAGACTGTTTGCTGAACCGTTACTAAATGCATAATGTAGTAATGGCATATTTAAATGTCACTGCTGCAGAGAAAAGAGTCGTGATTTACTCCTTCCTCTACAAAGTGAATACCGCTTGCATTAATCATCCCATTATGTTTTTTGGCTGAAATATAAGCAAACGCTGACAGACACTGATTCTCTAGAGGCTGCCTCGGAGCTGGGCCACACTGGCTGTCTTTAACACAAGCCTGTGGTTTTCTCTGGTCCTTTTCAGCAATACTAACTCAGTGGGCCTGTGTGCACTATACTGCAGTTATAACAAACAGAGCAACGGGTCATATCAACTTTGTTCATCTGAAATATACAATACTAAACACAGAAACGTAAATGCGCTAACCTTTCATCAGAACTATAGCCAGCCTATAAAACTATTCTGACTGCATTGATATACAAACTCCGCTCCAGCAGAAGAAGCATATGGATATACATAACTCAGCCAGGGTATGAGCAAACACACAAAGCAGGCACATATGGCAGGCAGACGCACGTTCCCAGATAACACATGGTCTCACCGTTCAAGGGCCTCTTTGACAAGCTCTTTTGCACTGGAGTGCGTGGTGGCAAGGACGCTTTTATAGTGAGCTCCTTCCAGGATTTCATTTCCAAAGATCTTCAGGATTCCTGGGGCAGTTATCTGATTGGACAGCTCAGATGGGTCTTCTGCAATTAAAGCATCTGCAGAGATCACTGCAGAAAGGGAAGAGAGGTTTAATGCTTTACTCAGTTGTGGTTTGGTATTATTGATGAAAGGCCAAACTTTTACATGTGATTACAAAAATTAGTTTTTATTAAAGGAGCTCCATGTTTTATTCTTAACTCTGCTACAGTAGCTTTGTATGATTCACATTTAGTAAATACTATATTTACTTTTTTTTAACCTCCTTCTTAAAGTCAGGTTAAGTCAGGTTTCCTCTGAGTTGCTGTTCATTAAAAAACAAAAGGTTTGAACAGAAGGTTGGTGGGGCGTCTGTGCTCAGGGCCAGTTTCGGTATATCTACTCTATCGTCACATCATATAGAGCCAAGAGTAGAAGAAAAACTGTCAGAAATTGAGTGGATAGAACAGCCTGAAGCCTGAAAAAGTATAACAGGTCCCCCTTGACGGAAAAGCATGCAGTAAAACAAGTTTGATGCTAACTGATGCAGTTTAGGCTGGTTCCTCAGTTTCTCTTTAGCTGATTGTCATTCAAAACCATTTTAACCGATTTAAGAATGCATATTTATATATTTGTATTTGAATGCATTTTGTTTTTGTGACTTTCCAAAAATTGAAGGACAATGTAATGAAAAAATATGGTGAAAATTAATGTACAGTAAGTGCAGTGGTTCCCATATAGCACTTTTTTACTCTACATGAACACTCAAAGCACTATATAATCACACTAGCATTTATTTCTACATCCAGGTGCTCTCTATCTCACATTCTCACTCCAGTGAACATAATGGGAGCAACTCAGGCTCACTCAGGTTCAGCATCTTGCCCAAGGACACTTTGGCTGGCTAGGAATCAAATTTCCTGCCTTCTGATAGTAGATGACCTGCTCTACACCCTGAGCCACAGCCCCTTACTGTACATCAATGACCCGCTGATGAATCAATGACCCACGACTTCTTTATAACACAAACTACACAACTGATGCAGCCAGTTTAACTTAGTATTATTGTTTGATTTAAACAAAACAATTATTATTAAAATGAAAACAGCAGAGGCTGAGCTACTCTAAACTGGCTCAGCCAGCATGCAAGATTTTGGTATTAATCTAAAGCGCTTGCAAATTAGTGCCAAAATAGCTCTGATGATATCATTTGGGTCATCGTCTTGCACATCATCACTTATCCCAGAGCCACAAGTCATTTGTGCTAAAAAAACCCACTAGCTGTAGCATTAGCACCCTTCCAATGACAACAAATCCTGAGTGTAAACATGCAGGGAGAAAGTAAAGTCACTGTGACGTACTGCTTCCCTTCCTGGTGTGGACAGACAATGATGACTTGAGTCCTGCAGTCAGTGCCATGGAGCCTGAGGTGGAGGTGGGGGTGCGGAGAAAGACACCTGAGAGGCGGTGGGTGTTCCGACGAATGCGGCTTTTGCAGGGCTGTCTTATGGCCACGCCCTCAGCAGATCTACTAGCAGATGAACTTCCAGTGGATGAAGCTGAACTGCTAAATAAAAAAGTAAAAAAAGAGTGTTTGAGAAACATTTTGAACACTTACCAGCTGGAGGACTGATAAAGCCATCACATCGGTTCAAGATCAAGGAAGACATGTTGTGTCTTCAACCAATCAGACAATCATCAGCCACAAAAAAAGGGAACCAAAACAAAGATATTAGAAAAAGCAAATTGAATCATAAAGTATCATGTCCATTCTTGAAAGCAGCACATATGCTGGGCACATACCGTTCTGACCTGTCTGGTTTCCTTCACCATGCTTCTCTAAGCTCTCTTGGGACATGAATGAAATAATCAAGTGTTGCTTTACTTCAGACTGAGCCTCTAAGCTACTTATCATTATGGTTCAAAGGTTCTCTGCAGTTACGCCACCACTTGGAAATAAACGATTTTACATGTCTGATTAATAATCTTAGCACTCCTACATAAGCAGTTGCATTAGAGGATAATGAAAGCTCCTTCAAGTTCTCTCAGCTCAAAATGTGGGTTTATTTGTAGAAGAAATACGCAGTGGCATTTTTTCAGTTTGGTGTTCAGCTTCTGAATGGTAAATGGACTGGTTCTTATATAGCGCTTTTCTACTCTGTCCGAGCACTCATATCGCTTTATACAGCTAATTCATTCACCCAATCACACAAGCACTTCTAAGCTTAAGTGCTAAGTATCTAACATTCATACACATTCACACTCCGATGGATGCATCGGAGAGCAACATGGGGTTAGTATCTTGCCCAAGGATATTTGTCATGCAGACTTGCAGCTTGGGATTGAACCACCGACCTTCTGGTTAGTGGCTGATCCGCTCTGCCACCTGAACTACAGCCACCCCAATATCAGGCCAATAGTCTTAAAAAAGGAAGACGAGCACCAGTAGCTGAGTTCATCAGTGTGTGTAGTGGTGTGTAACAATACTGCAAAGCTCTACTTGTACCAAACTTAAGTTCATGTGTCCATGTTGAATTAAAAACCACTTGCCTGAGCTTTTACAACTTTGAACTGAACTTCAGTGTGACAGTATCATTGTCCATGTATGTGTTAGTGCAGCTTCACTGCTGGCATCTTTATGGTTGTGTTTCTTCGTGGGATAAGTCCCTGTAGAGCAAGGTGAATTTTGCTGAATATCTTTCATTTAGAACCTCGTTTTATTTTATGATGAAATACTTTTGTAATGGCTCTCGTTGTGTATGATACCTATAGTTTGAGTTTCCTGGTCTTAGCTGACAGGTTTGGTACCCAGCGTGGTCTTCTGCTAGTGTAACCCATCTGTTTCAAGGTTACATATGTTGTGCACTTGATTAGTGGTTATTATTTCAGTTTGTGGTCTTCTTATCAGCTCAAAGCAGTCTGACCATTCTCCTCTGAGCTCTGGCATTTTCATCTCCACGCCACATCTAAAGTCACTTAAATCATCATTCTTCCCTATTCTCATGATCAGTTTGAAATTCAGTAGGTCACCTTACTTATGGCTAAATGGCTAAATGGAGTTCCTGCAGTGTGACTGTTTGATTAGATATCTGTGTCAATGAGTGGTTGAACAGATGTATGTAAGAAAGTGGACGATGAGCGTGGAATTGATGACTCTGCCTGAAGGTATTGGAGAAGTAAATCTTACAGTAACAGTTTATAGTGCAGCTTGTCAACTGTAATTAAATAATATTTCAATATATTTTATTTGAAATAACAATAGAAGTATATTTACATACAAATACTTAAGAAGGTAACAGGTCATATTCTACAGGAAACAAAGAAATAATTATGCGGTAAGTAAATTTAACTTATGTGGTTACATAAGTGTGTATCGTCATTTTAAGTTCTACATAAATAATTTTAAGTACTGTGTGATTTCCCTGTACTTTTTAGAGTGCGAACTGTATTTTAGAGTGGGATAACCTTGCCTAACTTACAGGTATTTTACAGAAAAGGAGACAGAAATGATCCTGTAAGTAATTTAAAGTATGGCCTAACTGAGCTGTGTGCAATTACCTGATGGTTTTGTGGGAAAACAAGTATTCATTAGTTAAAATTACTTACATACTACTTAAATTTACTTAGAGTGTAAATATTTCTTTGCTTCCTAACAAAATCTGACTTGTTGCCCACTTATTCAAGTGCGCCTAAGTATTTGTATCTAAATATAATTATTAGTAATTTCAAATAATATACATCAAAATTCCACTTAATTGCAGGATGATTGTGCTTTTAGTGGATGGCTATATTATAAAGCATTACCACTCTTACAACTCTAGGTCTGTTCGCCATGGATGACTGCGAAACACTACGAAAAAAGTAAGAAGTGGAAAACTGAACTGTGAAATGCTATAGGAGAAGTAGACTGACAAATGCATGTGTGTATAATTCTAAAAATCTATGTAAAAACACGACTGAGCCAAAAATGACCCCATTCAGTCACTTGAAGTTTAAAATTTCCGATCAGTTCCTGTTCACAGTGACTGGGACTAATATTACATGAAATACAAAACATTCAAATCGGAAGAAAGAGACAGAAGTAAACTTGCACTTGGGGATACAAATGTTTTGTCAGGTGAACAACCAACATGGATCATCTGTTTTTGTTACAGTTAAAGTCAAGTTCACAGTTCAAATACACAGACAGTCTGTCAGTGTGAACGTGGACCTCATGCTTTGTTATATCCAGTGGCTTAGGGGATCGCAAGTTCCAGGACACATCAGGATTGAATACATAACAGCATACAACAACAGTCAGACAGCATGCCAAACAATACAATCAAATGACAGGAAGCATGAAGACTGAAGTAAAGGTGAAATGAGGCAGACAAAAGTTTGGTCAGGTGAACAACTTGTTAATTAAAGTGCATATGAACACAATTTGGCACGAATACGCATTTGTTAGCACGTGTTTCATACTCACTGCTGAGAGCCATCACTGGTCTTCCTCCCCAGCCTGACAAACCGTCTCTTTGGGAGAGCTGCAGGTAAGTTCGGGGGTCTTGGTGGTAGAGAGCGCAGCTCCTCAGAGGAATCTTTAATCCGACTCATTCCTGTCTGATCCACCTGGTGCTGCGTTAAAGTGGTTTTATTCTAAATGATCAGAGAGGGTTATTCTCGTGCTCGACTGGAGAACAGCCGGTGATGCCTTGCGTCATTCCTGACATGTTCCATTCAGGAACCGAGGCGCAAATTCATCCAGCTGCTGCTTCATTTTCCGGAATAAGCGCTGCAGATGTTTCCAACCCTCATCCAGCTGTTGACGGACTGCTCAGTCCAACAACAGCGACGAAGCTTCTCCAGTTACAACTTCATCTCTTAACTGTCTCTGGGACGCTGACACGTGATTGAAATATATCTTACTGATGTCATTCCAGGGAGCGGACACATCTGATGAACACTGCTGCCATTATGACGTATCCTGTCCGCTTCCAAAGGAAGCAGCCTGTTTCAAATTCATAACGAACCCGCTCTCCAGATGTGTTTCGACAGCGCAACTGCCTGAAAGCGCCAAGGGTGCGCACACCCGCCCACCCGCACTGAAACTTTCAAAATAAAACCTTACTGAAGAACTCGTCTGACCTTTTAAATCCCAGCTTTCACAGCATTGCACCGCTTTTCTTGCTGTGGAAGATGTGACAGAGGAACTCGAGCAGTGAGTGAATCCAAGATTTCTGTGTCCATCACTCCATCTTCTGGCTGAAAGCAGATCACAGCAGGATTTTTTTTATTATTATTATTAATGTAGGCTTATTATTCTAATTTGCAGTTCCGATTTTTTTTTTTCTTTTACTCTTAAATCTACTAGATTCTAGCTTTGCAATGATTTACCTTTCAAATTAATCCTTATTTATCTAATACAGGTCCCTGGTGTAACCCCTCAATACCAACTACTTTTGGACTGACTCAGTCCAAAAGTAGTCAAAGCCAAAGTTCTTCTGATTTGCTTTCCCACAAAAAAAGAAGATTTGAACAGCAGGTAGGTTTCTGCTTGAGATACAGTAACATCCCCTTTTGTTGGTAACACACAGAGCTAGTATTAAAAAAAAGTGTTTGAAGCTGCTTTAGCTTTAAGCTCGAGGGATTGTTTTTGCATATTATGTCATTACTGGAATCTTTGCCCATCTTTAAGTGGAGCTATTATGGAAAAAAACAATCATATTTGAGTTGTGAACACTACGTTTAAGATACTTTTGTTAAACCTTTAATAACTAAAAGGATTTACTGCTTGGTAAATCCTTTTAGTTATGAAACCCTGAACCAAATTGCTGGCTTACGTCATCATCAGAGGTCCATGTGTGACAAGAAATGTTCTAATGCTTTTATCCAGTGTTCTCAGTAAAAATATGCTAACGTATAAAACCAATGTGTAAAATTAGCTGATTGCCCTGAATGCTGTCATTCAGGTTGCTGGGTAGAAGAATTTCCTGCTATCACTGGCAAACTCACATCAGAGTGTATCACATGTGTTTTGTAGTTTCATGTGATTCCAATTTCGTATCAAAATATAAACGAATAAGAGGTGATTTAAGACTTTTGCACAATATTGTAACTGAGATTTAGTTATTCAGCCCATTACCCATAATGAGAGAAGAAAGTAGCTACACAACAAATAAGATCCACTCCATACAAAATTTCACTAGTGGATGTAAGAGCTAATACAAAATTACACTAGAATGATAAGATGCAAGCTTAAAGTTGCTTTTTATGTTTTTCCATTCGTCCGTCAGAAAGTCCACCAGCAGCTGATTTGTTTGGAGAGTTCCAAGAGCAACACCACGTGATCGTCGATTAGCGACATGACCACTAGATGGTGCACGGTGCGTTACAAATAACCGAGTGTAACACCCTGAACAGAAGCTCTGCTTGTACACTGACATTGTTTATAAGGGATTCAAAAAATTGAAAACCTTACATGAAATTATTATATATAATTATTATATATATATTATTATATATAATTTTCAGTGAAATTATTATATAAAATTTCACGTATCTATATATATATATGTATATATATATTCTAAACCCAGTATAGTAGTTATTTAATTCACGTTTGCTTATTTTGTTCAATTCGCAAAATCCACTTTTCTCTAATTCATTAATTCACTTTAAACAAAAACACATCAAACACCCGCTGGTGAGCTGAAGAGCACTCCCTCGTGGTTTACGTGGAAAGATAAATGGGCGGAGCTGTTCTGTATAGCCCCTCTTGGATAACATGACACTTCTGATACCTGAATCTTGTAACAACTCCTGTAGTGTAAACACTACGCAGGGCTTCCCCCGCATGTCACTGCAAGTTCACACCGTGCGGGTTCTCTCTCGTGTAGACTCGTTTACTCGCACTTCACTGGAAAGGCTATCCATCTTATCGTGAGCAGGAAAGAATCCGCCTGTAGGCCAAGGTCAGGCCTTCTCAGTACATAGGAAGAGAACAGAAGGGCTTAAGATCTAGTAATCAGATCCCTGGCTGGAGAAGGAGGAGTGACATCTGCAAGCAGGAGACTTAAGAAAGCTTTACAGCCCATACCTCACAAACTTAACAGTAGTTAAGTCAGTGCTGCTGTTTGCGGAACAATTAAAAATGCCTTTACTACACACAAATCTCCCTTTCTTTCACTATCTCCAAAGCAGTGCTATGAGCCAAAATAAAGCAGAGCTCTGGGCTTATGTTGACTCTGACGTCTATAATTTGACCAGAACTGACCTGCTGGAAATACACTGCATGACTCTGGTATTTTAATCAGTTTTGACAAAAACATTAGCTTACACAGCTTAATCAGAGGTGCCACTAGCAGAATTCATATATTACTGAGTGGAAAAAAACTAAACTGAAGTTGGCTGTGTCTGATGTGGTGTGCACATTTAAACACGGGATCCAAAGGGCTGAGACAATTAAGGATAATTTGGTAAACAAAAAGGGTGGATGGATTGACAGCTAGTTGTTTTTCTATAAAGGTTGCAAAAAGTTTAAATTAAAGATTTTAATTTATTACAGTGTGGAGTTACATATACTCCTGGGTGTGTTCAACAGATTGACAGGTGACAGGAATTGATGTATGCTGGTGGTTTTAACAGAGAACTTCACAGCTCAGTATCTCAGCATGACCAAACACTACAAATTTTAAACAAGAGACTCGTGTGACTTTTTCCATCATAGTGGTACATTTTCATGCTGCAGTATTTTGTTTTGTTGTTTTTTGATTTTATCTTTCTTTACTTTTTTTTTTTTTTTTTTACAGTGTAAGAAAAACTCTTGTTGTAAAGACAGTTGGGAGTAATGAACACTGTTTCAAAAAAAACTTTCAACCATAGGTAGCTCTTACAAATATTCAGAGGCAATAAAAGCCACCTGGCCACGCTGAAATGCCGTTGAGTGGGTTGCCATGACAACACCAGAAGCTGGTATGTGAAATCGTCATTTTGATTTCTGCTTATTTTCTTTTTGTTTATTTTACATTTGTGTACAATTATAGTGAAACACCACAAGATAATTTACAAGTTTATTGATGCATTTCTTTAAATAAATTTTTTCTGATAAAATTGTTGTCGAATAGTCCCCGCCTCCGTGATTCACAGGAACCGGAAGTTGTGAGCGGGAGAGACAGATAACGCGGCAGACTTCAACAGTAGAATTGTGCGCATTAACTTTGCTAAGCACTTACGTACTCTGTTAAAGGGAATACGTTTCTGAGATGGATGTCATATGTAAAATTGAAATGATTTTATTTGTCTCTGTTTTTCACGATGCTCGAAGGCGGTCGCACTTTCTCCTCTCCTGTCTTTATCTTCTCTGCTTAGCTTCTTGTGTCCTTGTCTTGTGTTTTTACTTCCTTTCCAAACGCCTTCGATGCTTGTGCCCTACCGGGGAAGATGGCAGTCGACCAGCGCAGACATGCTGCAGGACCGGATGCGCTGTGTACACCGGCTCTCTCTTACCCTTTACCCGCCCGTTGCTTGTCTTGTGTTTCTATGGTGTATTGATAGTCATGTGCTTTTTGTGCTGAGGTGTTTTTTCTGTTATCAAACTGTTCTCCCACTAGGAGCTCAGTCTGAGTGGAGTTTTTTTTTCTCCTCCTCTTACCTCATGTTATGTATTTTCGTTGTTTTTTTCCTATCAGCCTACCTTTCTGACATGTCTCCCCAATGTGATGTTTGTGTAAAGTTGGTCAGAAGGTTCCTTTGTAAGTGCGCATGCGCCATTAGCGTGCTGCCTGCTGTAACCCTAATTTCCTTCGGGATTAATAAAGTATTCTGATTCTGATTAGTATGAAGCGTGTTTTTTTTTGTGTGTGTTTTTTTTTTTTTTTTTTTTTACCAGAGTAGATACACTAGCAGTGTTTGATTCTGAGGTCAATTCTTAAGGCACAGAGGTGCATCTATTTTTATGTGGCGAACCAAATGTTGGCGTGGAGTGGATATTCTGAAGCAAAATCTAGGCTCTGATTGTTCACACACAGCAACACTGAGCAGCAGAGGAAATATTCAGGCATGCTCAGTAGCTGTACTTCTGCAAGGAGCCTGCTTTTTTGGTACGTATTTGTTAAAGCTTTGATTCCTGTAAATAAGATAACTGCAATATTCAGTAAAAGTATTTTGACTTTCACTTTCCTTTCTTTGACTTGGCTCAGAATGCAGAAATCCGCAAATGAGCAGAGTGTAACTGCACAGAAGGGACGTTCAATTCATTTTTGTGTAGCTAACGCTGAATCGCACCAGCAGTTGCTTCAAGCTGCTACGTACTTTAAGGTAAAGAGTATACTTGAGAAAATTCCAGCAATCAGTTGGCCCCTTATGAGCAAGCACTTTGTCACGGTAAGAAGGAAAAACTCCCTTTTTACAGGAATAAACATCAGGCAGAACCAGGCTCGGGGATGGGCATTCATCTGCTATGACTGTTTGGGGAGTGAGGGGAAAAAGAAAAGAAGAAAGCAAGAACATTCTGTACTGATACAGAAACCACATGGCAGTGGTATTGAAACCACATCAGAGTACCACAGGAGCACCCACAGCAGTGTGAGCCTATAGTGCTAAGGGACGATTCAGGGATACCCAAGTCAGCCAAAGCTGTATCAGACTGTTAGGTACAAGTATGCACTGTGCACATAATTTAACTGACGCTGAACCACTCTTGATATACAGTACATGCAGTAACGCAATCAGACAGACAAACTGATAAATAATGTGGTATGCTTCAGATCATGAACCATTTCTCTGGCCTTTTTGTGTGTGTGTGTAATCAGTGCTTTGCAGCTTGTTCTAAATCCTCAGGAAGTATCTGTGGAGTTGGACAATGAAGCAATCACGCTTCAAACGAGTTTTATAAGAGAACATTTGAAGACATTATGTCCCAGGTGGTTTATACAGAGCTTGACATGTTTGCCAACAGCTGCATACTCCATCACAGGGCCATACATAGGTAAAGCTGAAACACTTTTCGAGATTGTCTACCTTTCAGTTCATTTAACAACAGGAAGAACATCCTTTTAACAAGAAGGCCTTCAACAGAACCAGGCTTAGGAAAGTGCAGCCATGTGCCATATCCGGTTGGAGATCAGAAGAAATGTGAGAATGACAGAATACACTGTAAAATCGAATTAGTTCCCAGAACTCAAAAAAATTGAGGAAACTCGTTGCCTCAAAAAAATTGAGTAAAGCTTAGCTAAAAATGACTAAATTAGGATAACTTATTTATTTTGAGTACTCTGTACAAGCTCATTTGTTCCCAGAACTCAAGAAAATTGGATCAAGTTTACGTAAGATGACCAGGTTAGGGAAACTTACTCATTTTGAGTACACTGTACGGCCTTGTTAGTTCCCAGAACTCAAAAAAATTAAGGAAACTCGTTGCCTCAAAAAAACTAAGTAAAGCTTACTTAAGATGACTGTTAGGACAACAGCCATCATTGCAAGTCTGCAGTATTAAGAATAACTTGATCTTTCTGACTGTACAGTACTAATTGTTTACTTACTGACAAACATTTCAAGTTCAACTAAATGAAAAAACAATTTGTGGTAACCTGAATGTGATTAAAAATAATTAACAACACTTTTTGTAATGATGTTAAAATCAGCCCAACTTTTATTTTCAAACACAACAAAGTATAACAGCCAACATACTGGACACTGTTCTGCTGAACAACAAACAATTATATTGCCATCACGGTTATAATCTCACAATGAACCAAAGTCTCAGATGTAATTATTCTGAAAATAAGTTTAGGCCTACCACAAGTTTGTTTTGTACTTACTTATATAATCAAAATAAAACATTTGTTGTTCTGTCACAAGTGCAGTCTCTGATTTAAACAACACATTTGTTTTGCATTCCAACACAGGAGCTGGAATGTTGTAATGTTTTAAGGATGGCTTGTTTACAGTCCAGGCATTACTGCCTGAATGACTGTCATGGATCGAGGTGATCCAAATGTAGGTGCAGAAGAAAGTCTTTAACTTCCCTTAAGTACAGTGGCAGTGGATGTGGGTTGGAGATGCAATGAGCTTGAACCTGCAGGCGACCATCTTCACTGACCACACCATCTGTGACGGAGGACTCATCTCTCCTGGTGTCCTGCAAGCAAACAATCATATTTTTTGGAACATGAACTTAATTGCTTTCTTAAAACATTTTTTCTGCATTTGGCATAAAACAGACTCCAATTTAGACAATCTCAGGCCCACTCCCCACCAGAGAGGTGACATTCAATGTCCCACTTGTCAGTCTGGATAGCCGTGACCACCACCCAACATACAATAATGTCATGAAAGCATCATTTTAAAAAGGGCTGTGCAAACATGGCCAATAACTTTCATTCTAATGATGTGCAAAATGATTTGGGCACAAAACAAATTTTGTTGTTAGAAAACTTGCAGACTTCACTATATACAGTGTAGACCCTCTAAACTAAGTTTGGGGGATGTGATCTTTCAAGAAATGTAGACAAACTGTTATTGTTTGTTTACTTACACAGCATGTCTTGTAGAATTAACTGGAGTCAACAGCAACAGCATCGCACAGTCATATCAACTTCCCCAAACCAAAGCACAAATAAAACAATAAGTAAAACAGGCTGATCTAAAGTATGATTAAAGTTCAGCCTGATTAATATAAATGTCACTGACAGTTGCTAATATATTGGAAAACCAAAATACTTACTGATGTCTTTCTGTCCAACAACAGGAGTGCTGGTCCCGAGCCTCAAAGGCAGTAAGAAGCAAGCAGAGGGAGAAAAAGCAGAACATTTTTCAGAAACTGATTTGATCCTTAATGGCTGTGCAATTATTGTAACATAGAGTTTGCTTATGTTGTTAAATAAAGACTAGATTTGACATTAATAGATGCCACAGATGTTCAAAAGCTGCCACAAAAACAAAAATGGATGACTCTGAAAACGTTGGAGCATTTTTGCAAATATGTGATGTCTTGATAAATTGAGCAGATATTTGAACTTTACACAGCTACATTGTCGCCTGAAAATATCTTAAAAGTTTATTTTGTGACCCAGAAAAAGTAATACCTTTTTAGCCGCGCTCCGCCATCGCTGCGCTTACAAGTATGCACAGGCTCCGACAACCAAGATCCTCCTTTCCCCCAGACTACCCTTTCTGGGTCACAAAATAACCTTTTAAGATATGTTCAGGCGAGAATGTAGCTGTGTAATGCTCAAATATCTACTTAATTTATCAAAATATCACATATTTGCAAAAGTGCTTCCACGTTTTCGGAGAGCTCTGTTATCCACCAGCGCGATAGCTGACCGGGAGGTCAGGGCTTGATAGAGTCCACGAGCACAGCTAACTCCTGGCTTATTGTTTTCAACCCCCTGCGGTCTTTTGCTACTCAGGTTAAACACACCACACCCCTAACGGCTGCACCTCCTGAAGAATTTCGTCTGGGCTCTTATTTCACTTTTTTATTTCAAACAATCAACAGAAAATTTCACAGACATAGTGTTATGTAAGGTTTTTAAGGCTGTGGTGTTAATTTTTAACTAACATGAGCCCAGCGGCAGCAACGCTAGGCTAACACTAACTAGCTAGCAAGATTATAAACCTGGTGCTAAACTAAGAGAAGCCACAAAATCAGTTTGAATAAGAGTAAACATTTACTCACCAAGTCAGTGTATGAGGTAAAGATTCACAGCAATGAAAACAATAATATCTTGAGCTGACACTTTTCCAGGTTTGCTCAACATATTCCATAACAAATACTGGCGCCATGAACATGCGGACTGATCCGAGAGGGAGGAGGACAGTAGTGACGGGGCATTTTCAAAACACATCTTTCATCCTTCCGCACTAAGAAGCAAAACTTCCAGCTTACTTAGTTTCTCTAAGTTAAGACAACTCAAATAAATTGAGTTTATCAGCATTTTTGCATAAAAAGTACTGGTAACTTATTTAAATCGAGTTCTGATAACAAATTGATAAAAACTGAGTTCAGCCTATTTAATATTTTTAATTAAACACAATATTACATTTTACAGTGTACTTGGACTCACTGATTTGACAGGAAAAATGTATCTTATAATAACCTTTTAAGCATGTGGAACCACTCCAAGAGGAAGTGTAACAGGTTTACGAGGTGGAAGGAAGATTTAAGGACTTTCATTTAAATACCTTTCCAGTCATACAGGTTTGAAGATATATTTGTTAGGTGTGGTCCTACTGTATGTTCTCTTTAAGTGTATGTGTCCTTATGTAACCAAGCATCACCGTCACAGAGCTGTGCCCTCCAGCACACATCCGTTTTCTGAAATACACCATTACTTGAGGCTGCTTTTAAAAACAAGTGTTTATTTACCATTCATCAATTTCACATACAGTGCACTAAAAGGACTTAAATATTTTTATAAACATCTCGAAGAGCTTGCTTTGTGTGGATTTAGGTTGTCTTCACTCTCTTCATCTAATAGCCTGATGTTGACATCAGAGCTCTGTGTGGGCCATACCATCTGTTGCGGGATACGATTTTTATGACTCTTGCTGCATGTTTTCTAGTGGTTGTCATGCTGCAGAATGAATGCGGGACCAGTCTGGAGCACTTCACAATATGATCTCAGTGAAGATAATGTGAGCAACCCAAGCCCTCTTATCCTGGCCACAAAAAAATCTAAGTCAAAGCCTTTTTTTTAAAACCATAACTACAAACTGTTATCGCATGTAAACCCTAATGATCTGACTCGGAAGCTAAGCATTATTCAATACTGTCGAGTCATGTTGACCGTGCACGGTAAAAGTGAGACAGAGAGCAGCAAAAGGGGGTGGAGCTCCGCAATATGTCCAACCTTTTACTGTCACTAAAACCTCCAGCGAACTACTTCTTGAGCTGACTCTGGATGACTTCTCTCGTGGCAGTGCGGAAGTACCAGAGCAGTAACTGCGCGAGTCGGTCCACGCTGTGGAGAGAGAGGGGAGCGCGGTACAGACACCCGAACCAACTCCGCTACAGTGCTCTCGTATGTGTGGCATGTGACGGTTAGAGGGCGTCCAGTTACGAGAAGGAACAGGAAAGCAGGTCGTTTGGCTACAAAGAGCTCGACCTGTAGAACGTGCACGCAGAGCTCTCCGGTGGTTCCCCGCCTCCCGTTGTGACCGAGATGGAGCGGTTGTGCGGACCAAAGCTTCCCTTCTGGGTGAGTTCCCTTCCCCTTCTGCGCTCGGTGGTTTGTCACGAACAGCGGGGTATACTGCAGAATACTCCCCTACCCCGGTGTATAGTTCGTTCACTACCAGGTGGTTTTGAACAGTGTTATGTCACCGGCTGCTCTTGTTTTCTTTCCGTCGCAGCTGTCTATAAATAAGCTTTTTCCCACCTAATAGCATTTACCGGGTTAATAAGCTCACAGTTAATGACACGGCGAACTGCGTGTTTTCGGTTTAGAGAAGTCGGTCACTAGTGCAAAAGAACACCTCATTGGATAAGTACCTGTCAACTTCTGTTTAATGGCTCTTGCGGCACTCCTTAGACATGTCGGGGTCTTTAAACTTCTCTAACAGTCCATAAACAGTAGCAAGATGATCGAATGGGCAAGAGCTGCTAAATAGCTTGCTACATTAGCCTCACTGGGAATAAAGGAGGGATAAACTCACAGTTAAGCATCAGCAATCATTTTCCCACTGGGAATATTTTGGTGACTCTGTTTTTTCCCCTTGTGCTGTTGATGATGCGACACTGAGGAAACTGAGGTCATGCTCGTTTGTCTTATACTTGCAGGTTTAATACCATAAAACATGATAGCAGCTCCTAATGTAAACACGGTTCAGTTTCATTTTCCCCGCTTTAATGTTGAGAATGCGGATGGGGCAGAAGTACAGACTTTCTGTACTTAAGTAGAAGTACAGGTACTGTTAAAAAAAATACTCTAGTAAAAGTAGAAATAATGATTCATCTTCTTTACTCAAGTAAAAGTGAAAAAGTACAAGTTCTGAAATGTACACAAAATAAGAAAATAAAAGTAGCTCCTTAAAGAATATTTTTTCCAACTATTTGTACACAAAGCTAATTGAACCTTGTGTTATATTAATAGTTGCCTGAAAAAAAAGTTGCCTGAATTTTAATTCTAATAAATATACTCAGCTTGAATCAGTAAGTGTAACACGAACAGAGAAAAAGAAGGAAATGTTATAAAAAAGTGGCGTTATTTTATGTTGCCTACATTGAAGGGGGGACTTTGCCTCTTAACAGGAAAATGCGTAGAGAAGAGGTTAAAGCAGTTTCAGCAGGTGGAGAACCCAATAAATCTGTTGTAGTGGCTCAGTGTGAGGAAAAGAATCACAACTCTCAATAATTTCTATTGAGAGCTCCGGTAGATTTTCTTAGTGTACAGGCTGTGATCAGCTGTGGGTTTACACACCTGAATTAAGCAGATGTTTCATGAGCTGTCCTGGTTGATTTCCATCGTCTACACTGACTGTACACTGTTTATAATGTCTTTATACCCAATAATTCTCAGCATCATCAGCTTAACTTCAGATTCTCCTCTGCTACACTTGATGTAACCTAACTCTGATCATGGAACCACCGCTGCTGCGCACCAGTCCCGCACTGATCCATCACAGTACAGCAAACTAACCTGTTTATCCTGTACAAAAGAGTATTTCCGCGCATAGTTTGTTCCAGTGTTGTGCCAAAAAAATACTACACTTAATACACTTTAACCTCTGACTATGGCACACAGTTTTTTATTGGTGATCAACACATGAACATGATTGCCTTTCATGTGTTACGGTTCAGGCTTAAATCGGTTTAATGTTTGAAGGCCTGCAGTGACATGACAAAAAAACTCCCCTCAAATTAAACCAAAAGTATTGAGTCTTGTTTTGAAAATCTGATTATTAGTATTTGTACTTTGTTACTTCCCACCTCTGTGAGATTGCAAACACCGCCTACAGAGTGTCATCATTTAGCTTTGACTACTATGACTGTCTCTGTTTGGGGAAGTCTGTTTTAAAGAAGTGACATTGCGGCAAATGAGTATTTCCCAGGGTGGGTGACGGTAAGAGAGTAGAAAGTGTATATGCTGCTCTCATGGAGGTTACAATGGTCACCTCACTGCAGAATGCAGATTCCAAAATGACCACATTGCAAGGTGACCGACAGCCACGCTCAGTCGCTAACACTAGATTTGCCTGGATGCTTTTTGTCCACATGTACTTCATAGTTATGGCCTGCCTGGCTTCCTGTGGTTGAAAGACCATTTACAATGTGCTGTTTTAATTTTAATATTTTGCAGCCATATTGTAAAGCATTAAACGAATAGCTTCTTAAGGCTTTAATTTCATGGTTTAGCCACAAATTGTGTATTGATGACCAACAGTTGCGCATATAAACATCGATCTGACCCATTCAGATAAAAATGATTCTTTTTGTTTGTTCGCTTTTGGCGGGGTTGTCTGGCTGTTTAGTATGGATGTGTGCCAGCAACTGCTAAACAGCACAAAGCGAAGAAGCTTGTGAACCAGCAGCTGCTGGACTGGTGAATCAAGTCAAGTGTAGTTACACTAGGTGCGATATACACACAAAGGAAGCTAGAGAAAGCCAAAGATGACCACAGACCAAAGATAATGAAAACTAATTTTAAAAAGAATAAAATCCAGAATTTTTGAATCTCACACAATGAGCTCCAAGTGAATATCAAATATCAAATTTTGGCTTGAAACGGCCATTCTCAGTGTTTAGCACCTGGATGCTGCAAAATATTCAAAGTTAAGCGACCTTACAAAAAGAAAAGTTCGCCTTTATTTGTGTTAAAGCTTTAAATCTGAGTTTGGTGTAGTTCACTGAGACTGAACTAGTTAGCGTCATGCGGCGGCTGTGTGAAGGCAAGAGAGGACCCAAATGCACGGCTCTAGACACACGGGGGTGAACTCAAAGGCAGGTCTTTATTAACAGGAACATAAGAAGACATACAAAACTATACTGGGAGAAACTAAAGCTGAGGCGCTGGGAAGACACGGGAAATGCACACAACCTAGAGGGACGACGCAACACGGAACAACAAGGAACAAAATACAAAACCACAGGAAAACTGAGAACACTCGGTCAAAATGACCCAGGACCATGACAGTTGGTGATTGTACAGAATTAGTCAATAAGTGTCTTCAGTTGTAAAATATTTTCTCTTTTTTTTTAATCAGTTGTTGATAGGAAGCTCTTATTTAGCACCTGAATGTACAAAGACACCGATTATTTGGCTTTATTTCAATTTTTCTGTGGGATCTTTTGAAGTTTTGGAAGGTTTTATCACAAAAGAAACCAGAATATGAACCAAACTGTGCCGCTGACCTGCATCTGGTTGGATCTTACATTAAGTGCCGGCTTGCTCTTGAGGCCTATTTGCCTATCCTATTTGCTGCTGTCCGCTTTAAACAGACCGATGGCAGCTGTAATCCCCTTGCACAGTGCAAGTCAGGTTAACTACTAAAGCTGCCGTTCACATATAAAGCGATTCGCTTGTAGATGTGCTCCTGTAGGCAGCCTTATAATTTGTCACCATGTGGCATCCTTCCATTCCACCGACGGTCATTTCAATCATTCACTTTAAAGTTGGTAATAGTTCACCAGTTATTACTAAAGGTTATTTTGCCTGTCGTCGCTCCAAGTCATCGAACGTCATTGTCGTCCATGGTCACTAGTTGTCCCTTTACTTTCCTGACTGTATGCCCCTTAGCACATGGGAGAGGGCTTTATTTGTTCCCTCACTGTTTGCAAAAGGTGTAGTGTGCACATTTCCCCTTTAAATGATTGCTCAAACATGGCTGTAGTAAAATCAGCGTTTGCACTGCTCATTTCCTTGTCGGGTGATTTATGAATTAGCCTTTGTGTGAATGAGCGTGTACTCAGCATTTATAAAAGGGGGTTTTGAAGTACTATGCAGGGGAATCTTTTGCTTTGAAACCTCACACTGACAAGATTTGGATGGTAAAACAGCTGGCTTTGATGTTTGGTTCTGACCTGTTTACTTCTATCATGAAGCATATAAGAGTCTATAGACAAGCTGCCCCCGTATTTAACATTTGTGTCAGTGTGACACTGGGTAGGCTGTCTGTAATGCTGCTACCTCTGTGGTAAATCAGCGTGAAGCCACATTAGAGAAAATGTGCTCTGTGTTCTGTGGTGAGTTTTAATTTTGTGACTCTGGTTTCTGAATATTTATAAAGACAAAAAAAGGTTGTGTTTAATAAAAGGGCCACAATCCCACTTTTTGATAATGCCATATGGGTTTCTAAATGAGTCGTTTAGTGTATAATATTAAATAATCATCAAAATATCTTTTACAGTTTTTCACGAAAGTTTTAACAGTTTCAAAGTGTAAAGAAAAATGCATTTTAAAAAAGGCCCAGAAAATTATTGTTGACTAAAACAATTAAATAGTTATTGGAGCGTTTGCAGACTGTGAAATACCAATGATTTGATATCGACCAGGAAAGCCGATGTCAACCAATACAGATATCAGCTAATACCAATGTTGAGCCAATGTTTGAAACACTGTCATGTGACATAGGTGGTTCCAGTCTTATTGGTTTGGCTTTGCAGTGACCGAGCAGTACAAAAAGGCTCAAAAGACATGCAAATCGTTTTGCACATGCCAGCCCTGCGCACCATCTGCCAGAACTGTCTCCATAAAACTATCTGACAGCTGCTTTTTGGGGGCTTCCCCACATAATCTTCCTTTATGGATCAAGTTCTCATTAGATTGCAAATTTTAGTTCTTCTGAGCTTTTTAAAGACTTCCCTGTTGGTTTCAAAGTTGATGTTGAAAGTTCAGTCTCAGCACTGGACTCAGCAGTTTGCTACCACCTTCATCATCGACTTGCTGTGAACAGTGTCATGCGAAATAAAAAATGAAAATCACGTCTTTTTTTTATAAAGGGAGAAATGTTTTATATAGATGTATTTACAGGAAATTCTAAACACTTTGATGAATATAATGTGTTAACAGTGTTGGGAAGGTTACTTTTAAAATGTATTCCAGTACAGAATACAGAATACATGCCCCAAAATGTATTCTGTAACGTATTCCGTTACGTTACTCAATGAGAGTAACGTATTCTGAATACTTTGGATTACTTAATATATTATCATGCTGTTTACAACTACGTGAATGTACTATTGCTGTGATTTATTACTGTTACTGAAGGTCCGCGGCTCCGAACCGTAGTAAAGGGACCTCTGGCTAATACGGTGGGTTCTGTGTCGGGCTCTTAGCCGAAAACTAGCTTTACTTTGTTGTCTGGGTCAAGTTTGCTAGTGAGAGACAGAGAGAGGCGTTGAAAGGCTGCTCCAACAGAACTTATTGTTTTTGGAGGAAAACACGAACACGGTGTAC